>NW_011361400.1:0-7278 GCF_000735185.1 Notothenia coriiceps
GTACGTACGTTAAGTTAAGTTAGTAGTAGTAGTATATAGTAGTAGTAGTAGTAGTAGTGTGTGTGTGTGTGTGTGTGTGTGTGTGTGTGTGTGTGTGTGTGTGTGTGTGTGTGTGTGTGTGTGTGTGTGTGTGTGTGTGTGTGTGTGTGTGTGTGTGTGTGTGTGCGTGTGTGAGCGTCACCTGGTGTGCTCTTGTAGAGGAATAGATAGCTGTCAAAGTCTCCTTTTGGCTCCTTCCATGCCACAAGAAGTTTACTTGAGCTCAGCACTTTGAAACGCAGTCTTTTCGGAACTGGAACTGAAAAACAATTAACCACAATTATATCAAGTTCAACAAAGTTAGGGAATTATTGTAAAAATACAAAATATGTTAATGAATGAAAATGTTAATTATTAAAAAGTTCCTAGCCACAAGTCGTCTTGTGTTACTATGTCATTAAGTTAGTGGTTGAACCCAGAAGCAAAACAGAGACCAAGAGATTCACCCAAAAAAGCCAAAAATCTTACACGGCTAAAAGGGGAAATAGATAAATGGTTAGACAGAAAGACGGAGAGAGGGCTGAGTGAATTTCAATTTTGAAATTCCAGTATCCATGGGAAAAACACATAAAGCAGGTCAGCATGGCATACAGCTCAGCTTCAGCTCAAAACAGCATGGAAAAGGTTTTAAGAGGCACAGGTTTAGAAAAACATATTTCCAGTGAAATTCTCTTCTCAAGATACATTGCAAAGACAACCGATGCAAGGAGGGATGATTTATATTTCAGTCACAACAAATGACTAGAAGAAAATAAATGAAAAGCAGTTTTTGCCTGTAACAACTCTCAGGAGTCTGATCCATACGATATTGTGGAGAAATATCAGTATCATGGATTGGTTTACAGTAGCATCGAAGAAGAGAATGTGTCTTTTTTTAATCTACGGCCGAGAGACAGGTAACTGAAGAGATTCAGAGAGAGCAGCAACAGAAAAATATTTTACAACATAGTCACCTCAGATGAAAACAAAAATCGCTGACATAAGCATTATGTCTGCAGCACATATCACCATTTCCCCATGTTGCTGTTTATGTAAGTTTACTACAAAGTATTTACCATAAACAACTTATTTTTTATTTCTATGTCTACAAAGTTTCTATAAGTGAGTCAACAGTCATCCATAAATCTGATGACACTGGCAATGTACTGTAAACTTTACCTGTGGGCACTCTTCAAATCATTTCAAAGATAGGAACAGGATAATAATTTGATTCTCTTTTTGCTTTGTCAAAGAAAAATAAGCTGAATAGGTTTGAAATAATTCCTTATTAGGAATCATTGAGTGCTCTATTCATACTTATTTCTTACTGAAATTTCGCACTACAATGTTTTGTTGTCGTTTTAATTTCTGAATGTATAAAGAACTCATTTTGCAGTAATCTAATCTAGACATACAATACAGGGAATAACTGAGCTACAATTTGAAATGCCAAATAATTCCTTTTTGAAGGATCGCTCCCATTAACTGCTGACCCATGTTGGCAAACCTACAAAAAAGGCTGCTGATTTTCCAATAAATAGCATCATATGAATGTTTGTAGAGTGCTGACAATGTAAAGACTGAACATCAGCCATTATGAAAAACTGTGCAGAGGAGATATTGGTAATATGATTTTTGACAAACCTGTGCATGATTTTCACTCGCTGATGAGAACAGACTTCCATCTTTCTCAACGGAAAATCCCAATCAGGCCATAATTAGGGAGCACAGCATTTTCGTAATTATTGTTATTTTGTAAGGAGACTTGTTTGTGTTGGTCCTTTAGAAAGCCAGTTTGTTAGTTGAGTGAAAAATGTGATTTCAGATTCTTGAGAAGAAACCTCGGACAAAATGAATCTGGAGAAATGGGTAAAAAATACGATTTAGTTTACTTTTAGTATATTAATATTCTGCTATGTTTTTAATGTAGTATTTATATAACTTATTAAACCTTTTTCCCCTCCTACTGTATAATCAATTATCAAGGGTAAAGAGAAAATCCTTATTTTAACCATAACTTTCCTTCCAAACATCCTTGATGCTTTAGTCATGGCATTATCTCACGCATTAATGTGAAGTGCCAACATTTAGAGAAGCCAAGAGAACAGAACCCAGTTTCAAGTTGTCAAACAAGGACAACTTCTTGAACCTTTTGTGATGCTGTTTGATCATCTTGCAGAGACACGGTGCAGCACTTCACAGTTTTACATTTTGCTTGCTCCCTTTCTTAAGCAATCACACCGTGCCACCTATCAAATACTCAAAATGCATAGGATGAAACGGTATAATTACACCACACAATACGGATCTATGAATAATTTAAGTCTGGGATAGGGCCGGCTGGTAGATTATTACTCTGGTATCATTTAGTGTGTGCTTGATGGTAGTTGAATTGAGTTTGCAGAAAGGGTACTAATAACAGAGGGAAAATTGCTTTGAATACTTTCATCTTTGTTGTGCATACCAATGAACACGCACACACCCACACAGAATATAGAAATCGTGTGTAAAAAAGGAATGAGCCAACTATGACTCTCTTTTATTCTGTGATTGCATGTCAAGGTCTATGAGTTGGAGGCTATTCCATTATTCCAATGACAGCGACAATGATTAATGAATATGGACATAATAGCTCCAACGGCTGCAGATGCTGAAAGAACATGAGGGTCTCTGATATGAATTACCCTTTACAAAACGTCCACGTCTGATCTTGTTTACCACCATACCGCCATAGATACTCACACACTCTCCCTGAATCTAGGCACCATGATTATGAAACCAAATAGACATCCTCAAGATTGTAGACTCCCTGGGAAGGTGGCTTAAACTCTCCACCCTAAACTAACAGAGTTTAAAGCTATGAATGGTGCAACAATATATCATGCAAACCAGAGCCGTTTATCTCAAAGAGTCACACGGCTGGAAGCAGCGAGCCCCCCGCAGCTCCATGCAGAAGTTTCTTGCCAGGTAATGAGTGCAAGTCCAGCCATTTGGCAGGACTTTGGCGGGAACTGCTGAGCAACACATTTTAGCTCCAGTAGATAGTCTCGGAGTCAGTGAAGCCTCAATGAAGCCATTACAAAATCCCCAGCGCCAGAAAATCCATCCATCAAACCCATCAAAACTACATTTATCATGTTTTCACTGCAGCTGAACCTTTATTCAAAGATGCTCAAAAAAATAGGGTCTAATTTGAAGTAGGAACTTCTAATCTCCTCACTCTTCAGGGAGTGTGAACAAGAAAAACCTTTTGACTGCAGGCCCAGTATGAAGGGAAATTAAGTGGGTTTGAGCGCTACAGGCGCAGCTTGACGCCCCCAGTTTGAGAAGGGATGACTCTTCCAGGATTAGCAGCAGTGAAAACTAGCAGGGATTTCAGGATACAGTTAGCAAATGCTATCCAATCCTCTGCTTCACTTCATCTCCTCTCCCCATCCCTCCCCTGGTTCCTTGCTGTTTCAACTTCCATCCCCATCTTCTGATTTGGCTCGCCGTCCTGCTCAATGTTGGCTTCTTTTTGTCCTGTTACTCTCGCTTACAATTAACTCTCTTGTTCTTCTTGCCACTTCCTTAATTCTTCCTCTTTCTTTACTCAACAGTCTCTTCATTCAACTGTCTTTGTTGCTCTGTTTTGCCTCATGTCTTTTCTTTGTCTTGTCGGAGATTTCTGGCTTTTGTCAATTTCCCTTTTCAGTGCTAGTTGAATATTTCCCATCCTCTCTAACCCCTAACTCTAACTTCTCTCTCCACTCCTTACTATAATCTTTCTCATCTCCTCATACATTTTGTCCTTTCATTGTTTCCTATTGTCTCCTGTTTACAACATTGAGGTTCCTTTCTTTTGTTTCTTCCTGTCTCTCCTCTTTTCTGTTCTTCTGTTTCTTTGTACTTCCCTATTTGCCTCTCTACAGATTACCCCCAATACTGACTCCATAGTGAGTATTCAGGCTCCAGTAGATTCACTAATACGTAGGATTTACAGATGACAACGGTGTGCTTGCTCCGTCACCACAAGATCGTACTGTACATGAAGGGGATGGGGGAAGTGTGTGTATAAGTGTGTAAGAGTGTGTATTTAGTGCCTATCTGACGCTGCAGCACACATCGTTAGATGAGTCCTGCGTCTTTTCGGCACGAGAACTGTCTGTTCACAGAGATAGCACTTAACCCAAATCCACTCTGGCTTTTTATTTCCACCTCTTTTTTTATCTCCTCTGCTTCTCATAGAACACTTTACTCTTTTATCACATCTCTTCATGTTATCCTTGGGTTTAAACTCTCTTCCTTCTCTCTGTCTCTCCTCTTTCCTTCAAGTCTGCTCTCATCCTATCTCCTCCTCGGCACCCCTCTTCCCGGTCCTTTAACGCCTTTTTTCTCTCTTTCATCGCTTTACCTGTGTAAGTGATGCCCTTTCCCTCAACTCTTATCTCTCCGCTGCATTGTGTGTGTGTGTGTGTGTGTGTGTGTGTGTGTGTGTGTGTGTGTGTGTGTGTGTGTGTGTGTGTGTGTGTGTGTGTGTGTGTGTGTGTGTGTGTGTGTGTGGTGGAGGATAGAGACAATCTTTGAAAGCTTTCTAATCTACAAGGATAATTTTATATTCAGAATTTGAGTAGGTTTGTTTCCCCTTAGCTTATAAAGATAATGCTTTGTCCTAAACTCAACACATAAATAAAAAAAAATCTACAAAATATAGTTTAAAGGTAGATGAGGTCCTCACAATCACTGAGCTCAACTGAATAATCACACACTAAACAAGACAAACACCTGCTTTCTGAGGACACATTTATAACCGACTTTGAACCATGACACACATTTCCATGGTGATATATATACGACTGTTGACCGCAAACAGTAACAAATGCAGAAGAGTCATATTATTTACACCGACATTTCCTCTTTCAGTGCTAAAACTTAAGATCCTCATCCTTCAATCTCTACAGCTCATGCGCCTTCTAACTAATGCTCCTGCCTTTCCTTTATTCATTCATATATGTTTAATTTGGCGGCCATTAGGGGGAGAAAACAGCAGTAGATTTGCAGTGTTTCTCGGTTTAACCGAAAAAAGCATGTTATTTTTAAATCACTTTATGTCAAAACCATGTTGCTGAAGAATTTCCCAATTTATTTTAAAAGGTTATAAAAAACTAAAACATTAACAGTTTGGAACAATTAAAAGATTGTACATAGAGCCTGAGGAAATATTATAATAGTCACTTAGAAACTATTAGGATCAGTAGTGTATCCTGCGTTTCCTCTCCAAGTCATTAGTTTCTCTTCTCCACTTCTCCTTCCCATTCAGTCCTTGCTCTCTCCTCTTTGCGTTTTCTGGTGTAAGTCGCCACACTCTGCATTCCCAGAATTCCTTGCTGCCACTCTGCTTACATACCTTCATGGCAGCTATGGAAGCAGCTTTCCCTCTTCATGACTTGACTTCATGTTTCCTCCCCCAAAACTTTCCTGCTTGTACAGCTTCTCTCTGACCATGTTTCTCATCACAGGATGCGTCCCTGTTTTTTTCTTTTTATTCTGCTCCGTCATCTTTGTCTAACACTCCTCGAGCAACCTGCACTTAAATATAACAGTATGCATTTTATTTAAGAGCAGACAGCACCCACTCTTAAAAAATAAATAAAACGTAGTGTGAATGCACTTAGCTTTCCTGTAAACATCTTAGCGACCAAGCAAAGAAGATCGCAGATATCAGAGGCAAATACCAAGTTTTAAATTGCCTATGCATTTCTCAAAAACTTCAACAACTAAGGGTTTTCTCATATTGCACTGTGGGTTGTGAAGAGAGTACTAAACGGCACACAAAAGGCACATTTCTCCAACAGTAATACCTCCTCATATAACCTTATTCAATGAAGCTAAACCTGTTTTCTGTCTTCGCCACACCCAGTGGAGGAAGAGATGGAGGAAGCGCACCAGGCTCACATTTCTGTTAAAGGTCCCATGTCATGCTTTTCCGGTTATTACCCGTCCCCTTGTGTGTTATGAAGGTTTTTATGCATGTAAACGGTCTGCAGAGTCAAAAGCCTCAAAGTACACCCTGTAGCGAGTAAAACTCTAACATAGAAAATACCTCCCCAAAACGCCTCGTTGGAGATACGTCACCGTCCATTGATTCTTCCGGGTACCGCATGATGTCATGCGTTACCCGGAACCAAATGGACCAATGCGTGGAGCCGTTACGTTACGTCCGCAGAGCCGTTACGTTAAGCCCCCGCTGATTGGTCCAAATTGACCACTCAGACACACTCAGTGCGGGCAGCTCTGCTGATCTCTCCTCCCTGGCTGCAGGCTGATAACAGACAGTTGGGATCGCGGCGAAATTCTCTCTGCAGACCCATTCTCACAGCGTTTATCAACCTTTTTCTTACTCAATATCAAGCCACACTTATTGTCTTTACTTCGGCTGTGACTTTGTGTGTGCTCAGGGTGAGTTTGGCTGTGTTTCACTGTGTATCGCTAAACAAGGAAACCACACCTCCACGGAACGCAGCGCGATTCACAACGTCCCGACCAATCAGAGCACACTGTGCTCACAGGGAGGGTGGGGGCTGGAGCTATTGGAGCTACAACGAGCCGTTAAAGGCAGAGAGTGAAATTCAGTGAATACACGTAGTTTACAGAGATGCTGTTTGAGAAACCAATGTGAGTTTGGAAAATTGCACAATATAAATCTATTCTAGTAGACCTCAACAATGGAATTATGATCAGTGGAAATGGCCATGACATGGGACCTTTAAGTCTCCGTTCATCTCTCCGTCCTTACCTTCATGCCAGCAGCAGCTGCAGGTCCACCGGGATCCACAGCCTGGATGTGGCAGGGTTTGCTGCCTCGCACCACGAAGCCCCAGCCCACAGCATCACCCACAATCTGAAGAACAGCGAGAAACATGAAATGTAGATAAATCTCAACGTTTTTAGCGCCCACTGTTTGTATAGAACCAAAAAACATTTGCTGATGTGGTTGTAGCAAGTGAGATGATGTTTGTGGTGAATCTCTACATAATGTACTGCTTCCAAAAAAAGATCAAACCATCCACACTGTGCAACATGTCTTTAAATAATGGTACAAACATAAAATTACGCATCTTGTAGTATTCACATTTGTTTTCATTCAAATTATTATCTGAGACACGTGATGAAGCTTCCTGAATATGCACATGACTTTAGTACACTGCGGTATTATCTATAATTGTTTGTCACACATTCCCACATTTGTGTGACTATTGGGGTGTGTGTGTGTGTGTGTGT
>NW_011361401.1:0-6648 GCF_000735185.1 Notothenia coriiceps
CGAACGGCAATGTCCGTGGCTGTCTCCTCCTGATTGGTGGAGTTGGCCCAATAGCCGTAGCGCCACTTCTGTGACGTCATAGAAGTGTTCAAATCTGGATCAGTCTGTATCAGATCCGTTGCAGCCCCTTTTTAAGAGATTTGGGTATGGAGGAAAATAGAGAGGGTTCTGTTTTCTGACACTTGGTGAGTTCCCTGGAACACCGGGGACACATATTCATGTATAAAAGACGTACAAAAGAGCATTTTGGTCACCTTTAAGTAAATTAACAGGGCATATGTTTTGCTCCAGGCTGGATGGATAATAGGTATATAGGGGAGGACGTTATTTTAACTAAAAACACAACCTTTGCTATTACAGGAGCCTTGTGGTCGGTGTAGAGATTCCACACACAAGGGAAGCACAAGAAACTCTCTCTCTCTTTTTGCCACTCAAAGCAGAGGTGCAGAGTGACCTCTGTCTACTGTTGTCGTGTCAAATGCATTATGTTCTAGTACCAGGATGCCTCATTGTGTGGTATCACACTTAATTAAAGCCACTAACTACAGCCAAAAAACCAAGAAGGGTTTATATTACTTTACAAACCGTTAAATAGAAATGTGTTTGAGTTATGTGCCAGCCACATGGCCCTGGTATTATACTGAGCTGGTTCAATTCACTCAATAAGAAAGATCAAAACACTCGCGCAAATTTAAGTTTTGATCCAAATCTCTTCTCTTATGTTAGTGCAAATGCCATTTTGACTGCGGTTTAAGCCTCAAGAACCTTCTTCTTTTCTGGAGGTGAAGTAAGATAAGATAAGATAAAATGGACCTTTATTAATCCCGTGGGGAAATTCAGTTGTACAATCAGCAACAGGGTAAGCGTGAAAAACAGGACAGCACAGATTCACACAGATTAATAAAATCAAAAATAAAATCAAGAAAAAATAAATAATAATAATGATAATAATAATAAAAGACTATGAAATAGGAGATGAGTAAAAATAGGAGTAAAATAACTGTCAGCATATATACATATTTGGTCATATCAATTATGAAGTACGAAATTAGTTAAAGTGACACGTGAAAATGGACATCTGTACATATCTATCTACATATTTGGTCTACTACTAATATATTAACATGGGTTGTGGAAACAGTGTATATTTATGTCCAGTGATTTTTTTTTACATGATTGACCCCTTGTTGTGCAGCCTGATGGCTACAGGCACAGGACTTGCCATGTTTATATTTGAAGTCAGTTAGACTTCCCACTTTGTTTCCCTTTTCACCAGTAAGTCTACTGGTGTTGTTGGCAGTGCAAGCAATGAGCTTAGGAAGGTGTAACATGTGGAAGGTCCAGCCAAACTAACTATTAGGAAGTTGGTGGACTAGTAAAAAATGATTCCTCACAGGATGACCACCCACAAACACAGCCAAGTGTGTTTTCTGGAACCAACAACTGAATTAGAATAACTGTTTCAACGTGTTTAACCCCTGTTTTTCATCCCTTGGCCATAGATTAGCTTTTGCTGGTTATGACTGGCTTGAGAACAGGGTTAGAGTTGGGGTTAGGCACAAAGTGATTCATGTTTTGGTAAGCCTTCAGGAAAAATGAATGTTAGTCAGTTAAATGTCTTTAGGAGTTAGGAAGTGTTTGTGTATGAGTATTTACCTGCGCACAGCGTCTGTGGTTTTCACACCAAACCAGAACATGGTCACTCTGGAAGAAATGGAGAGGATGAGGATTAAAACAAACACACACAGAGACATACATCTTCCACAGAGAAATCCTGTGTTTGACACTTTCTGCCCACATTTGACCCATTCCTGTGAGTGCTGTCTAACATATAAGGAGACAGAAAGCTAAATATTGTTCATAAAAGGTCATCATAACCAGAGAAAACCTGACATGCAGACAGACACAACCTTTCTCCTATTTACATGTGTATCCTCAGGGAGCAGAATGACCTAACGCACTGTGTTAGCGGTTCCTACACCAGACAGAGGACGCGTCACTTGGTGAGATTTATGTTTATGTGTTGGTGTGGGTGTGTGTTCGATGAGTTTCTGTTAAGTGAGTCAAGACCGCCAGTGAACATGGCTGCTATAATCACCGTGACAGAGGGAGACGTCATCTCATGACCACAAGGACAGAAATACAGATCAACCAAACCAACCCTTCGTCCTTAAGTTAGTTTACCTTTTCAAAAATGGTTTCTATCCAAATGAAACACCTTGCAAGTAAAGCGTACTCAAACCTGCAATTTGAGTGTACCGTTGACATAAAATAAACTGTTTGTATCTAAGGATCCAAGTCTATTTCTCTCATTATTATGTCATTGTGAAATATTAAAACATTAAAATGTGTTTTGATGATACATACACAATTAATACCATGATCAATATAAGGGATTTAACTTAAAAAAACAGGTTTACAGTCCCCATAATGATTATTGTCATGACTAATCTATTGATTATCCTTATTTGATAGAACACTGTTTCGTTGAACTCAATGTACAAAACCTAAACATATTCAATTTACAAAGACATTCAACAAACTAGAGCAAAAAGGATCTGGAAGCAATGTATGTATATTCAGCATGTTGGCTGAATAAATAAAAAACCCTGTTGTTTTAAAGGGTTTTTTACAACGTTTCAAATTATTCAAGTGCAACCCTTAATGAAAACCCTTCAAGCTGTTTTTTAACTTGAATTAATCGGCACATTCACAATGCCAGCGTCCAACATCGAAATAACTATATGAGCTTTTAGTGTGTGTGTGTGTGTGTGTGTGTGTGTGTGTGTGTGTGTGTGTGTGTGTGTGTGTGTGTGTGTGTGTGTGTGTGTGTGTGTGATAAGCCTTCTTAACGACTCCTAAACCCTTTCCTGATCACACTGTTTTTAGCCTGAACCAAATGTATATGTACACACACACACACACACACACACACACACACACACACACACACACACACACACACACACACACACACACACACACACACACACACCTTTTAAGTAGCCTTTGTGTTTCTGGGTTAAGGGGTTAGAGTTGGGGTAACAGTGCAGAGGTTGAAGGTTAGAGATTAGGGGTTAAGGGCTTTCACGGTACAGAAAATGCTAAATTGGCACATTCACTCTTAACATTCAAAACAGATGCATAGTAATTTAGTTAAATAGCTTCCAAAGAAGCAAATTATACTTTGATATACGTAGATGAAGACTTATTCCCCTTAAAATAAGCCCTGGGGAACGCAGCATGTAGAAGCTTTAAGAAATTGCTGTCACTAGAACAGCGGAGGATTTTTACTGGAGTAGGAGCACGTTTAAGACCATGACAAACCTTTAAAGAAGTGCTGGATAGATAGTATATTTAAAAGCTTACAATTGACTGTGAGATTGGGAGTCACGCCTGTTTTCAGCTGAAACCAACCATTAAGCACAAGTGTGAAAATGGTCAGAGCTCCAAGTTCTCCACAAATGTTGTTTGCCTCATTCCTCTCATTCTCTCACCCTTTCCACTGTGCTACAGCTGCTTACTATTGCCTCGGTTGTCCAGCTGTTGGCAACAGTGAAGAGGTGGTTAGTGTTCAGAGAGGACACAACAGCCGTGCAACCAAAATCAGGATCCAGTTTGGAACCACGACTACAACTATTTCAGTCAAGAGTTTAACAGAAATTGCATCGGTCATATGGTTGCTGGAAAAGTGTTTGACTTGCCCGTGCTAGTGCCTTTAAGACTAAATGTGTATTAATAGGGTGTTCAAACACCATGGGCTTAACAGTAAGCTGTGCTAGTTGTTGGAGGGAATAATGCCTAATGTAGAGACAGTGAGAGGAGAACAAGTAGAGTTTAAAAGCAAAGGTAAAATCTCTGATGGATAAATTAGTAACAAGTCAGTGGGGAAGGATAGATGTAAAGAGGAATAGATGAAAAGAGAAACAGCTGTCAACTATCACTACAGTGACAAAACAATTCTTTTCTCTGCCCACCTTTTCTTTCTTCCCTCCTCTCTTCAAAGCACCTTCTGATTACACATTATCAACATTCTTAAATCTCTCCAAACTTTGAATAACCTCAATAATATATGCTTGGATTGTTTAAGATCCCTTCATTGTAAATACAATGGAAGGAATCTCTGTCTGTATGTCTGTCCTTTTATTTTCCCCAAAAAAATTCATCCGATTGACTTTGCACATAGTGGGTGTATTGCTGAGGACCTAAGGAAGTCTACGGAAAATGTTTATGAAATGTCCGCAAAGCAAATTGTATTTAGATATTCTGGATCTTTTGGAAGCTTATCCAGACTACCTTTTTGTGGCCATTCAAAAAGGGATTACATTCTTTGTTGGATATTCTAAGAGTCAAAACATCTTAAAGACAATGTTGAATTTACTATTTCGTAATATCTCGAATCCCAATGTTTAATACCATTTTAATCCTGCAATGTTTGCATCCATGTTTACTTGCTCGCAGTCTCCAACCACACACCTAAACGGTGGAATAATGGGAAAAACAGTGTTAGGAATGTGTTTGTGCGAACAAACAAAAGAGGAATCCTCTATAAGAACGTTTCTCATCGTGGTCAGAAACTCCACAGGGTAGTCTTAAGTTGCGTTAGTGCCGTAGAATTGGGACACTGGGGGTGCAGCAGAGAGGAAAATTCCATCCTCAGATCCTCTTTCAGTATCAGTTTGTGATGTTCAGGAATTTCCTTCTGATGGATTGATATCATTTACAGTTTTTACTACTCTGGCTTCTGTTACACATTCCCCACATTAACCACAATGTCTTTCTAAAGTTGCAAAATGAACGTACCTGGGCTGGTTACATTTTATACGAACGATGAGAGACAAATAAGTGTAGGGGTGAAATATTCTTAAAAATGTATTACATTCTGCTTTATTCAGGGTGCTGTAAGTAGAGCCTTACAAAATACATACAGTATGTTCTTGACTGTTGCAGTGACAACAAAATGATGAAAATATTTTTAAAAGCTTCGAGGGAGTCGGAGTTTAAGATTATACACTGCTGTGGCCTTAATAAAACTGAAAAATTGTCATTGTTGCTGATTAAACTGTCAGTTTTTATTTTTGATGTCGAAAAAACAGAGACGCAAATGCACTTTGTCGTTCTTTGTGTCTCTCATTTGTACCCTTCATCTCTTCCTCTCAGTCCCTCCACGCTGCTGCCAGCTTGTGTAAAAGTGACAGGAGAGGACTTGAGAATAAAGGTGATGATATGCTGTAGATGCTCCATGAAGAAAGAACTGAGGACAGTTAAACATCTCCAGATTTGGACTGATGAGATATAAAGCTGCTTTCCCCGCCGATGGCCTCACATCTTCATCTTAATCTTTTTCACGCTCTCTTTCCTTTTCTGTCACTCCTCTCCAGATCCTTCTGCAACACATACATCAGTACACACACAAACTGATCCCAATTCAATTTCATGGGACATATTTGCTGTCAGAGCCAATCAAGGCAGTTTAGATGGGCCTGTGTGCCGTATGGCTATTAAACGGTGGTCAGACTGGGGTTTCGTAGGGTCTCAGAGTGTGTGTGTGTGTGTGTGTGTGTGTGTGTGTGTGTGTGTGTGTGTGTGTGTGTCTGTCTGCGGCAAAACAGCTGCACATGTGAAAAAAGTGTGGTAGAGAAAGAGAGAATTGGAAGAAGGTGACTGGAAGAAGAGAAATAAGTTGGATGGGAGGCTGAGAGGAAATGGGAGGGAGGGAGGAAGTTGAAAAGAGCATAGGGAGACAGACAAAAGAAGGCGAAGGATGGAAATACATATTAGTTAATAGGAGCAGAGAGGAGACTGGAAAGGAGTGGTGGATATTAGTTGTGAAACAGGACACAATAAATTAAGTTGACTGCCATTCGTCTGGCTTGGGTTATTTAATAAATGGGAAGCACATTTTTTCAAGTGTACTTTTATCCAGAGTGGAAGAGCATTTAAAATTTTATTGTTGCACTACTTCTTCTATGAATTAAGTTGTATTTGATGTATTTATTAGGAAATATTATATATTTATTTATTCTAAAGTCTTAAAAAAACGAAATAAAGACTTAAAAAAAGGGTTTAGTCTAAAACTTTTTCAAAGTTCATGTTCCAAATAGCACTATTGCTCATATGATAACTTGAAAAATATCCCAGTTGATGATTTATATCTTGGACCAAAAAGTGCAAAATTCCCATTTCATTTTAACTGTGTTTTTCCACATGGCTGGATTTGATTTCAACCCTAAAAACACAACGTACTTTCTATCCTGGGATCGGCAAAATACATTTGTCAGAGCCTGAGGCCCGTCAGAACCAGAAGTGACCCGCGGACTGAGAAACACTAAAGGATTTCCACATGGCTCTGATGACTGCTGAGTCCAGTCATCACTGTTAAAGAATAACAACCTGATATTACTGGATGCAACAGAGGGAGAGAGGTGGAACAGATACACACACACACAGAAACACATCCATATCAACATGCACACGCACAGCTGCACACACCCTTCAGTGTTTGAAAGAGAGTGAGATATAAATCACACTTCTGCCAGATGCAGCGATAAAACTGTGTGTGTGTGTGTGTGTGTGTGTGTGTGTGTGTGTGTGTGTGAATGTGAGTGTAAAGGTGCATGCATGCATAGTTGCATACCTGTAGACAGA
>NW_011361401.1:6733-17331 GCF_000735185.1 Notothenia coriiceps
GCATTAACTCTCCTAATCACACCCAGATGACCCAGGAGCAGTTACGGTGTGTTTGTTGTGGGTACGTGTTGTTGTGCGGGTGTGTGTGGTCAAATTTGAATCATGAATAACTTTTACTCAGTTCTTCCAAAAAGCCAATTTTGAGGTCCGAAAATTCCCAACAGAAGCCCCTAATTAAGTAACGTGCGTGCACCCGTGCGTGTGCATCTGTGCATGTGTCAACGTTAGTGTTTGCGGTGCTCTACATCCTGTAAACAACAAGAGTCACAACAAAGTGGTTGTTATACGTTCCTGAACTTTTCCCCATCCGACAATTACGTCAACATCCGTCTTTCTGTTTCGGTTCACTTACAACAGCAGCAATGCTAAAACTTGATAAACAAAATACCTTAAAGTGGACCTATCATGCTATATTTGAATAATATAGTGTAGGACCATACCTATATAAGGCATATTTATACTTTTTATTTTTCAAAATACCAAACAGATCATGCATTTTAGCCATTCCTCATTTCGCTCAATTTAACACTGTCTTTGCATGGGCTGATTCTGTGAGAACAGCACCATCTACAGGCCTGGCATATGTACTACAGCGTCTCCAGCGCTTTCAAACGGCAATGTCCGTGGCTGTCTCCTCCTGAACGGTGGAGTTGGCCCAATAGCCTTAGCGCCACTTCTGTGATGTCACAAAAGTGTTCAAATCTGGATCAGTCTGTATCAGATCCGTTGCAGCCCCTTTTTAAGAGATTTGGGTATGGAGGAAAATAGAGAGGGTTGTGTTTTTCTGACACTTGGTGAGTTCCCTGGAACACCGGGGACAAATATTCATGTATAAAAGACGTACAAAAGTGCATTTTGCATGATAGGTCACCTTTAAATGACCAAAAGATTCAAAGAAAAGTGCAACATTTAAGGAAATACGCGTAAGAAGATTGATAGCACTCACTTATCTGTAATCTTAGCTCAATACAAACTACTGCAGAAAAGCACCTGGGAAGGCTTTGTCCCAACACACAATGAAAAAAGTGCATTGTTTTATTTCGACAACATCTCACCACTCTAAGCACCATTGAATGATGGACTAGCATAATCCCTTGGATTGTTATCATCTATTTGGGCTACTATCTATTAGATGGATACCAAATGGTGGTGTGCCTGAAAAGGAGTGACAGTCACGCCCCCTCCCCTTTCTGAAAAGTTTGAACCAGAAAAGTCGGAACATTTGTAAAAAGGATGTGCACAGCGCTTCATCTCTAGGCAGACGTATCGTCCTGGTACACTATCTCCTTATTGGGACCAATTGAAAACCAGATGCTGGCGCTCAGAAAGAAAAACACTTTATAAGCTTAACACAATGATTGGTTGTGACAAATACATTCTAGCAGAACAGTCTGTAAAACTGAGACCGTCTTTTCAGGAAAGTGACATTTCCACCTGTTTCCAGTGTTTGTGCTAAGCTAGGATAAGCCGACTGCTGGCGGCATGCTTCATATTCATGGTCTGAAGGTTGGAAGAAGAATTGATTTAATTGCTCAAGTATCAGATATAATATGCCGTCGGTTCTAGATATATATTATCTCTCGAGCTGATAGAACAAAGCGATGCGGTCCAAAGTTGTTTCATTCCAGCTGTGATTTAGTGTCTTGGAATTTCTTGTCCTGGTTGCAGGTGAGAGTCACTCCTACGCTGCCACAATTGTATCAGCATCCATCCCTGGTTCTGCCGATCAAATGTCAGGACAGTCACAAAGCCGCAGAAGGAGGTATCTGCTTTATCTTTCAGGTAAGTCAAACAAGCCTTTGTCTCGTGCCGTCACCCAGCCCTCTGCCTGTCTCTCTGCTCACCTGTCTGCCTGCATGTCAGTCCACTTTTAAGCCAGTGTATCAGTTTGTCAGGTTGTCTGTCTTCATGTGTGTTTGTTACACCTGTCTTTGTCCATATACCTGTCTTTCCATCTCCCCTGTCTGTCTTGCTGCTTGACCACTATACCTGCCTTTATCTCTTTATCTCTCTGCAACCTGACCCGGCCGTTGTCTTTGGACTTTTTCAGAGCGTGACTGGTTGGCTGACCGACCTTTGGGCTGATGAGACTTACCTACCGCAGAGCAGCAGGGACACACACTGGCACACACACACTTAAACATGAATGCACAGGCTGCTCATTCAGCCTCGCACTGGCCCTCAGCCCTGGCTCGAACCGCTAACCATTGGCTCATCAGCACCACAGACCTGTGAGTGTTCGAGACACGCAGACTAATCTCATCTACTACGTACGTATGCGCAAAAAGATCCAGATCTGCAGGCGAGGCTTCACTGTTTTTTCTTATTTTTAGGAGTTTACATCAAGGAGGAGTTTGGGAATATGACAACATACAAGCAGATATATACTCACTCAAGCTATAATTATAATATTACACCATACAAGGGAAAGTGGAAAACCCAGAGAAGAAGCAGAAAGCGAGGTGTAAATAGAAAACTGTTGACTCACATGTGAGTGGCTACACACCAGCCACACACACTAAGAGAGAAACAAAAAACACAGGGTTCACCCACATGAAGCCAGAGGAAGCAATGTGTGTGTTTGTGTCTTTGAGTCTGAGTGTGGTGAGGTAGGATGAGTAAATCTCCATTTGCCATCAATGATGTTATAGTTACTGGAGCTGTTATCAAAAGGGATTTTTTTTTTTAAACGTTATGTTCTTTAAATAAATTAACACTCTATCACAGAGTCTCTCCAGCCCATTCATCTCTCTGTGTTCTGCTCCACTGTCCTATAATAGGTTCAGGGAGTGATGCTCTTACCCAGGATGTGGCTGAGAGGAAACTTGTTTTCTTGTTTGCTTAAAGTTTAAAGGCTCTTTTTAATTTGGTAAAACACGCATCATTTTCAGTGCCCCTTTATGTCTTCAGATGAGTTTCTGAGTCACAACATTGTCCTCTCCTGTGTATTCAAATTGAATGTATATAGTGTGAGTGTAGACTTGTCTGAATGGAAATAAATATTTTCGTGAATATGAAAAATGACGCTAGATGACTTTGAAGATATCATGGTACAAAGGCAGAAATTCTTTGAAGTTTCAACATATGCCAAACGTTTTACAGAAAGCAAAAGTCACACAGAGATAAAAGAGTTGTTGTAAGAGTTAGGGTTAGGGTTGTGTTCACTTTTTTAAACAAAGTAGAAAATGAAGCTCTGCACAGTTTGCTGCTTCCCGGTCAGTTGCATCGCTGCTGTTTTGAGGCTTAACATCTGACTACTGCACTACACTTAATAAAGCTTAAACCAAATGTTCCCTTACTCACACCTCCATTCCAGAAACCCCACACACACATACACACTTGCAAGAGAGTCACCCAGGGGCCACCCTCATTACCCAATGCACAGGTGTCAGGAGTCTATTCTGGATGGACCAGGACCAAAACTTTGTTTTATATAGGAACAAATGCAAACCCATACACAC
The DNA here is from genome assembly GCF_000735185.1 of Notothenia coriiceps. Lineage (NCBI taxonomy): Eukaryota > Metazoa > Chordata > Actinopteri > Perciformes > Nototheniidae > Notothenia > Notothenia coriiceps. The sequence continues at coordinate 10,195 of NW_011361401.1, forward strand.
ACAGACTCATGAATACACACACTTTGTCCTACACACATCAGAGCCACTGGGGCTGAACTCTGTGGTTAATGACTTTCCCACCCACTACACAGCGAGCACATGTTGAAGCTGTTAACGATAAGTGGCTTTTCGATCTTGGTAACGTCCTAATGTCCCCGTTAATCTCACATTCCTCACTGCAAAGGCCACTGAACATGGTCCAGCGGTCTCACTGAGATGAGTAATTTTGTCAAGTATTATGAACCTGTAACCTCATTTTTTGAGTACCAAAACTGGGCAACATCAAACCTTCCTGATGAGAACCATGTTAGAAACAACTGACTCTGTTTAAGGTGGGATCACATCGTTTATTCTGATTAACTATTTAGGCAGTAAATGCTCCACTGTGCTTTTTTGGTTGTGCGTAACAAAACCTTCTAGCAGCTGATCTAAAATATCTGAACAATGTAGCAAAGAGTGGCCATTGTTTCTTTAAAGACACATACAAAAGAAGACAAGGGCGTAGTTTTTTTTTAAAGATTTTGATGATTGTCACAAAATTGATGACTTTGAATATTTCTACAGCAATCAATACCTTTCCTGACAGCTGTACAACTAAGTACAACACATTGAATCTATGAATGGTGGTTAAGGATGTCTTTGTGAGGCCAGAATATATATAATTATTTATATGATGTTTGAATAACGGTTCAAGAGCCAATTAAAAGTGAATGCTAATGTCTGTGGTATTAATAATTGAGAGCAGCTATTAAACTGTACAGTGGATAACAATACATTTGTTAACCTGATCTATTGAGCCTCTGAATTTGACTGTACCTGAATGATTCAAGATGAATACCTTTCCCAACTTCTGTTAAATCCCCCTTACATATCCCTCTATTAAATAGATAAAGGAGATGGGTTACTCATCTTAATGCATTTTACCGAACTATGCATGAGCCTGATGGAGCTGCAGTATACAGCATGTTGCAACAACACAAATTGACTGCAACTGTCATACAAAAATACAGAAAATAACAGTAATGCACCTTTATAAGGTATAGGGTAAAACTGTCTTAAACTGTGCAGCCAGATTGGTTAAATTTGAGGAGTATGCACATGTTAAAGTATCAGCCTAATGGGATTAGACTGGAGATTAAGTGGAAAATACAGCAACTAATCCTCACTCATGGCTGTCTGTCTTCTTTTTTTTTTACCATTACTTATTATTTTGGTGGAGATGTTTGCTACTGACTACAGGTGTTATTCTACTTCAAGGTTGGTAAACAGAGTAAAAGTATCTGTACCTGTAGGTGTCTGAAGGCAACGGTGAGCTGCGTCATGTGCAGAGAGAGGCACCTGGAGGTGCATCTGGCGCTGTTGATTTTCTCCTGAACATCCTCCTGCTCTGGTGAACTCCTGCGGGCAAGAGTCACCGCCAACACCGAGCAGAGGAGTACCAAAGCCGCCCGACACACAGACATTAGGCTACACCGTGCGGCAATAAAAGAAGACAAAAATAAAGGGACGCGCAAATTAAACGGCAGACCTTTCTTCCTCGTTTCCGGCTCGTCAACGCACTGCTCTTGCGACCCTTTAAGTTGAAAACATGTAAGCGCTGCTCCTGTCTGCACGCGAGCAATGAGTGAAGCGGCTCTACCCTCCTCGCGGACACTCCCACCACCGCCACCGGTGAAGTGCAGTCACGCGGAGATGCAAACATGGTTTTCAAATTCATTATCCCCAAAGGGTGCTCGTCCTCTGCGATTTTTATTTTTATCTTCATTGTTATCGTCACAAGTCACAACTATCTCTCCTATCACAAGTTCACATCTTCATCCAACTCTCCCACACTCATACTCAACCATCACTTCCGATGTACCTGTGCACATCATCATTATCCAGCATACCGGAATCTTCTGCCATAACATTGTCATCACTGTAAGCTTAATCATGGTCATTATTATCGAAGGTGCTTATGCAACAGGCTAAGATACTGCTAAGATAGACCTTTTTTTATAATAATGTGAAAAGCACAGGTGTAATAAAAAATGTGGTTGAATTTAATTTAGCTGCTTCAGTTTCACAGTCCTGGTATCATCATCATCATCATCATCATCATCATCATCATCATCATCATCATGTTGATCTTTATTAGCCTCATCTTAATTATTATCACCTCTTCATTTACCTTCAGCATCAAAAGTAATTGCTCTTGTTCTGGGCCTTTTAACATATTCATTGCTTTTCTAATAAACTAATACAATAATTATCCCTGGTAATTATTAAAGCAGACTAATAAAAGAGTATTTATTAATGGCAAAGAGACCTGAAAAATGTGTTTAGGTTGGGGGTCTGTCCCAGAGCCAGTCAGTGTGTTAGTCACCACTTCTCAACAGCGATTGTAGATCCAGGTGGGCTTTATTAGATCCAGGGCCAAAGCGATGATTAGGACACATGGTTGAAAGCACTATTTGTTTACATGGAACTTTAAACCAGCAGAAGAGTCATCCCTGTTGGCATGAGATGAAGAAGCAGCACCTTCGTTTTGATTTAGGGGAAATAGAAACTTATAAATATTTAGTATTGGCAGTGTTGTTTTTTGGCCCAGTAGTGGAAACTTGACTTGATTATTTCCTCGTATTGAAAGGACATCCTTCTGCAGGTTGAATTATAGTCAAGAACAGTGATTAATAACCATTCTGTCTTGTTAACCCTTAAAATATATTAGTGTGGCTTTCTAACAATTATTGTCCCTATCAAATCATTTTCTGAATACTTAAGTTTGGTCAATCTTTTTTTAGAAGAGAGCTTCTAAAGAGCTTCTTTAATTTAACCAAGAGGTCAAAACCCAAATATATGTATTGTAGTTTACTATAAGACAAAGAGAAGAATCAAATTCTGACATTTGAGAAGTCTAAATTAGCAAAGGTTTGGAAATAAAATGGCTACAACAAAATAATCATCCATCAAAAAAGTTGCTGAGAAACATCATTTTTGACTGTCATTTGACAGCATTAAAGTATTGACTACTGATATTTACTTACGACCCCCCATCGGCTTTCACTCCATAGACATGAGTTTTAAGTTACCAAATACTTTTCCAAACCATCAGCTTGAGATCCACTGGTCTAGAGACAGTCCTACGTCTATAACAAGACCTCAAAACTGCATCACCAAAGAGACAAATATAAAGTTAGAAAGAGAGACCACATGTGAATAAGTAATGTGCTGTGAAGACAACGTGTAGTCATTGTGTTCAGAAGCATGCACACCTGACCTCAGAGAACCAAGGCAGTCCTTAAATCAGAAAGCATGGAATCAATTATTACACACACACAAACTCACTCACACACACACACACACACACACACACACACACACACACACACACACACACACACACACACACACACACACACACACACACACACACACACACACACACACACACACACACACGCAGTCGATTTACAAGCAGTTGCCCATATGCCCATTATTTAAATGACCAGAAAAATATTTCATATTTTCACAAAACACCCCACTCAGGTTTCTAAATAAACCATTAGGGGAGCAAAGACCCTCCCCAACACACACTTAAACTTCACAGACACACACACATACACACACACACACACACACACACACACACAAACACACACACACACACATGACAAAAGCATTCACCGTCTGTTCAAATCTGCTTGTTGATTAAAGCCAAATGTCTTTGAAACTCATGAAAAGAGAGAGAGAAAATTATGAAGAGGGGTAAACAGACAGAGAGCATTTAGAGACAGAAAGAAAGAAAGAAACATTGAAGAACATAGATGTGTCAGAATCGTAGCTCTTACTGTAACCAAGCATAGATCAGAAGGTGACTGAACACCAACATACTTATTCAATAACTTTTTTCTAACAGACTTTTCACCCAGATTTTTTACATTTAAATTGCTAGCAATCTAGATTTAGATATTGATGTGAATGTGTTTTGAAAACGAGTGTACTCAGTCCGAGTATCGGGGCTAAGTAATCAAGGCTATTCATTTCATTGATTCATTCATCGATGACCGACTTTGGTGCTTCAAGGAATTTCGGGGGTTAAAATGACTTGTCTACAAAAACAAATCTGGAGTTCGGGTAATCATTAGTACACAATGACCTTGTGTAATTATCAAGGATACTTTCAAATGTATCTTTATTTATTATCTTGTAGAGCCAAGAAGAAGATGAAAGTGATGATGTAAGAGCTTTCATAAAGTTCATTACTCATCATGTTGTGGGCCATAAAAAATGAATATGATTAACTGACAATGTTTTCAACAACGATTGATAGTCGTCAGACTGAAAAATAAAAACTGATTTTTAATAAAAATCTCATTATATCTAAGGAGGAGACAGCGGTTTAGTTGAATTTTCCATGGTGCTGCTTTATAAATGTTCCCTGTAACTGAGTTTTTGCTGAAAAAAGGATACATGTGGGGTAAGGACAGTTTAAGGACCTTAAAAGATGCTACAAATGCTATAAACATATTGACCTAAGTGTTCTTAAACTCAGAGTGTGTGTAAATCAGTATTGTGTGGGAAGTGGTTGTACTGTCCAGTTTAATTATCTAACAATAACACAAGGATAATTTTTTTGTTGATTCATGTCGAAGGGGAAGCTATTGTGCTACATGATAGCCCTCTGATGATTGAATGTTATTAATTAGTCTGTTGGAAATCTGAATTCTGGATCTCAACGTACCACATAAACACATTTTTATCGCAACTAAACCCAGCCAAATTAACCGTCTCTATGAACTACAAAACAAAGAAGCTGTTTCCCATTTTCAAATATGATCTCTATGTATTTAACATGTCACTGATCAAATCCACACTGTGTCATGTACTGAATCCCAATCCATTGAACTGTTTCTGTCACAACTCCTACATGTTGTTATTATTCCTGTCCAACATTATTGAAGTGGTCAGAGATTATTCCCTGCAGCCATGGTACTACTCACCGCTCATCTGTTAGTCGTCTGATCTCTGTCACCTTTTAAGTCTTCAATATAAATGTTTCTCAAACTATGGTCCGGGGACCCATAGGTGACTCATTGTGAATGCTCAGGGCAGTCAGTGTTCGTCAGGAGCAAAGTGAGGAAGGCTGTTTCTGAATGGAGCTACACTGTCACTTTGTGGTACATCACAGCAATTGCTGTTTGAAATGAAACACATCAGTTTTTGTTTATTATAACCAACACTTGGCATTGCATTATGATAACATTCTCTTTTATTTAGCTTTTGAAAAACAGTGTATACATTATTGAAAATAAACGTATTTGTTTGCAACATTATTTGGTTCACAGTCACATTTTAACTACCTCCATATTGACCATGTGGTCTTGTTACTTCCTGTACTAATGAAATAGCCCTGCAGCACAGTAGCTTTACAGACTATATTATTGCGAGGACTTAATCTGATATTCAAGACATAAGACATTCCATTGTAAGCTCATACAAAAAAATCCTAGAAAAAATTATGTTTTTATAATTACATTACATTCATTTAGCTAACACAACCCACGGTACATTTCCACTATGAGATACCAACAGAATTCCCACTTTATCACTTGCTGGAATGTTTATATGCAGACTGTGTAACTAATCTCCTATGTTATTAAATGTTTTCTTTTGAACCTCGATATTCTTTTTGACACAGCTGTCACCTGAGTTGCTATCCTTCCCACTGTCTGCTGCACAGCCCTACAGATTGTTTTGTAACCTTGGTGAAAGAATGTATTTGTGCAAATTGTTCAGGATAACACAGACAGATACTGACTCCAGTCTGACCTTGTGCTGTCCTACTCCCACCATGCAGGGCTGCCTTTATCTTTCCGTTGAAATGGCTTCATTTGCCTGTTGTGTATCTCTTCCTCTCCTAAAGGTACAATACATAATTTATCTCAAGAACAAAATCCACTCCGGTCCAGTGTGGGGCGGTAATGGCGCGACCAGGAAGAGAAACCGTCGAAGAAGAAAGAGGCGGAACAGCGGCGGATGTTTTGGAAACCGGCTGGGATTTGGGCCATGGATGTATAGATTTGGGTAGGTTAACTCTCTCTGCTGTAAATTATAAATTATTCTTACTATGAGTATTTTTTAACCACTGAAATACTGTACGCAAACACTTCTGACAGCATTAAAACATTAAGCTAGCTGTACTGTAGCGATGTTGATGCTATTTTCCTCAGCTAGCGTCTGTTAAAGTTAGCTAAAGGTTTATCTTTGGATGTGTGTTGTGTATCGAAAGGTCAGAACAACACGTATTCTATTGTTTTTACTGTAGACATTACTTCAATGTGGATTTGTTTATGTTTGTGTCATTACACAGTGCCCCCAGTTTGGTCCTCATGTAGTTTACTACTTGTTGGGAGTTTTGAACACTGTATCGATTTAGTAATTTGCAGTCGTAGACGCTCCACTTATCGATTATTAGATTGACCGGAAAATAATCGCTAACTTTGACAATCGATTAATCATTATGTAATTGTTCACGTAATACTGTCAGAAAAAAGTGTTATTTGTCAGATAATTTACAGATTTTTATCTTCCCTTTCAACTTGTATATTTTCTACTTCTTTAGTTCTGTTTTATTTCTATTGTTGAAATGTTTCTATTTTATAATTGTTTATTTTTCTACTCTTTTTAAATTCTAATTATGTGCAATGTCCTTGTTTTGTATGCTTCTATAACGAAAACATTTCCAAATTTGGGATCAATAAAGTATATCTTATCGATGAGGAACATTAGGGTATTACATTTTTTAGATGTAGTCTACATGTTCTAGAATAAAGCAGTACAAATAAGTAGCAGCGTATTAATTATAAGATAATGGTGGCAATACAATAATTATTATTCATAAACTGTGAATAATGTATTCACTCAAATAAATACAAAATATAATAAAATAAACATTAAGGTGCAGCATTTCGATGAACTGAAATAATCTGTATTTGAACTTTACTGTACTAGTACTCACAAAACATAAACTATTAGTTTTGGGTTTTTAATTATTATTATTAAACTGTGAATATTCACTCAAATAAATACAAAATATAATAAAATAAACATTAAGGTGCAGCATTTCGATGAACTGAAATAATCTGTATTTGAACT
>NW_011361402.1:0-2092 GCF_000735185.1 Notothenia coriiceps
ATCAATGTCAGAGCTCTAAAACAGAATCAGTCATTCTGTGAACTCCCATCAGCGCTCGGTGCCAAGCGGGTCACAGACACCTTTCAGCTCTGCCAGCTCCCCGCCCACCACCCACACACACATATACACACTATACTGGAAGAACCTAAAGAAACAGTGTGTGCACTATTGAGACACTACTGAGGCAGCAGTGTGTTCTGGATCAGTTTACCACTGAAGCTGTAGAGTGAGCTGTCACTCACTGCTGCTGAAAGAGGCGTTTTGCAACTGTTTCATATACGCTGGATGCCAGGGGAGGGCGGGGCTTATATGTGTGTTTTGTGTGTGTGTGTGTGTGTTCCTTTTTAATGCTGGTCTTTTCAGCCTTGACCAGTTGGGCAATAAAAAGAGAGAACGAGCGTGAAACAGTCATTTTGGATTTAACGCAACACATCTGAAAGTGATTTTACTCTACGTTTCATTAAAGTTATGTGACTAATGTCAAACAAGTTGCACAAAAACAGCTCGGTTTCCTTCTGGGATTTAAACTGTGCAGCTTTGTATATGTGTTCTACTTTATGGTCCAAGTGTACACATGTTGGTAGACTGAGAACACATTAAAACTTCAGGGAAGGAACCTTTTGTGATGTGTTAAAGCTTGTATTCAATGCTCATAAACGTGCGTGTTCATGCTTAAATATTTTATTATGTTGCTCAGGTTTTGCAACAGTTTTGTCCCCATGGTGGATTTAAAGTCCTCCCTCTAAACACTCTTTCATAATGCTCTCTCCACTATTTCTCGGCCATGTCTTTTTAATTTACTTTACGCCTCATCTCTTACTTGTTGACGGACGTTTTTCCCTCAGGTGTTTTTTACTTTTACTTCTTGAGCTGTGTCCGACTTCCACGGTACATTACTATCTCATATGAAAAGTATTCATAGGGAAAATGCGTAAAATAATATGTGTGTGTTTTTATAAATGTGCACTTGTTGTCCCCCTCTTACACATTATATTGCAAAAGGGGAATAGAGGAGAAACTCGGAGAGCTTTTAAAGCAAAAAACCGACAAACTTGAAGGAGTACATTTGTGACATTTAGTTTGCATTGGGATAAAGAAGTTGCAGGTTGATTGACGTCAGTCAGAAAATGTTATTGCATCATTTCCTGTTAAAACAAGATGGTAAAGTACAGTTTGTTCCTCAAACCTGGCTACAATGACATTTGTTAAACTACATACTGTACACAAAGGCCTTAAAACTAGTCAAAATAAGTATTTGTCAACGTCGCCTCGCACATTGTGATGGTTATTTTTTCCAGACATATTTTCAAACTATTATTTGGTTGAGAAATGAATTGTAAAACATATTTTCTGCAGTGATGCTGCAACTGACGATTATTCTCTCAATTAACTGAGTAACTGTTTGATCTGAAATGTAAAAGAAATAGAGAAAATCCTATTTTCCTGAAGCCTAAACGTTTCCTAACCAGCTTAAATCACATTCATTATCTTAGCTCTAATTGTTCAATAAATGAATAACGACAATATTCCAGAGTTGAACACCGTCCCTATGAAACTCATTTGGTCTAATTAAAAGCTTTTATTCGAAAAGTTTTGTATAAATGATCTATCCAAGAATGTAAAGGGTTAACAGTATGACAATGAGAGGCTTAAGTAGAGATGAATTTAATTATCGTGATTCAACTAAATCATACATTAATATAATGATATAAATGTAATAATAGTGCAGAGTTGGGTCCCAGCTCTCCTCTCATCACTAACTGTGTGTCTCGTCTCTGTAGACTCAGCTGTGACTCCGAGAGACGAGATTCACGGACACGGCTATAATTTAATAATCTGGAGAGGCAGCGCTGTCACAACTCATTCATCTCTCTGTGCTCTCGAGACAATGCTATTCATCTAAAAGCCTTGGTCCAACAAAGTGTGTGTGTGTGTGTGTGTGTGTGTGTGTGTGTGTGTGTGTGTGTGTGTGTGTGTGTGTGTGTGTGTGTGTGTGTGTGTGTGTGTGTGTGTGTGTGTGTGATACTTTTGCAAGGATGCATTTTCCCTCAACACCCAGGGTGTAACTGTGTTGTGAAAAAGGGGAAAGTTT
>NW_011361403.1:0-496 GCF_000735185.1 Notothenia coriiceps
CCGGAAAAAAGTGTTTGAAAAAATACCACCCGCGAATCACCTTTTTTGCGGGTCACCCGTCGGGTACCCGCGGATACCCGACCCGATGCAGGACTCATGCTACCACCTGAGAAACATCTCCAAAATGCGATACTCCCTCACCAAACCGGATGCAGAAAAACTGGTCCATGCCTTCATCACCTCCCGCATTGACTACTGCAATTCTCTTCTTGCGGGCATTCCAGAAAAGAGACTACAATATGTACAAAACTGTGCCGCCCGGATACTAACAAGAACACACAAATCAGAACACATCACCCCCATCCTTCACTCACCCCACTGGCTCCCTGTAGCACACCGGATCAACTATAAAGTCCTCATAATGGTCTTCAACGCCATCAACCACACTGGCCCCAGAGAGCAGGCACTTTCGTGGGAGAAAAAGGTTCCTATGTCTGATTGGCTGGGCGGAATGCAAACCACGCCCCGTAAAACTCCCAAAACGTTTTTTGAAGCC
>NW_011361403.1:764-31274 GCF_000735185.1 Notothenia coriiceps
CGATTGAACGGTGAATCAAACGCAAGACTTCAATTTTTTCAACTCGAGCGTCAAATTCACGTGACACGTTCTCGCGGAAGCCAATCAGCGGTGAGGATCTCAGCCTGCCGTCACTGACGTTCAACCAGAAAACATCAGCCATTAGCTGTTAGCAGTTAGCACACAAAAATCACAGCTCCTCATATCTCTTCAGAAACTGGACAAAAGTTAAACAAGAACAAACCACAGACTTTCTGTGTCATGGCGAATACAGTCGCTGGTTTATTTATGTCTGTAGGCCGTTGTTATGAGTGTGGAATGAACATATACAACGTTAGCTTAGCCTGGTCGACCCGATCTCCATTCAGAAAAAAAGCATTTTAAAAGGTTTTTCGCCTGCCGTCTTGTCTGCAGACTTGTCAAGCATTAACTCATGGTTTTTACTAACCGGTATCAGTATGTTGTTACTTCGGCATCATTTAGAAACGTGGAGGCCCAGCAGCTTCTGAAGCCAGTCCCCAACCCCGGGGACTTCCGGTGGAAGTATACGCCGTGAAGTTGTTTGCGGCCTGCCAGTAAACGCAAAGCAGAAGAAGAAGTGACGTCAGCGGCTTAATTTGCCTAATCCACCCCCAGGGACTTATTCCGGTGTGAATGCGATCTGTACTTAGTTCTTGAGAACTAAAGAGTTCTCATGAACTAAGTCCTCATGAACCTTTGTGGGAAAGTACTGCGGTGTGAATGCGCCTATTGTGTTTCTTTGAACCAATCACTCTGCAGAGAGGCGTGGCCAGCACCAGCTTATTAGCATTTAAAGCTACAGACACAGAATCAGAACTTTTGGAAAAGGGCTGAAACAGAGGGCTTTACGACATGCTATACAATGCATGATCTGTTTGGTATTTCGAGCCAAAGACCTATAATATATTGTTAAAAAATAGTATAATTGGGGACCTTGTAACAATGCAGTCTTTTTCAGTGAAAAAAAATGCAAAACAAATAAGTAGGTTTGTGATTTAAACATAACTGACTTAAGTAAACATACATTAAACATTTGAACTCTAGAAAAAACATTGCCCAGAACATTAAATACCTCGAAAGGTCTCATTAATGAGTCATGTTAGGACTCGGAGCTATCCGCTCGCTGCCATTGCTACTGTGCTCAACCATTTGCTAGCTTTTGGCAAGACTAGCTGAGCCACTATTGAGCTACTGCCTTATTAATGTAGTAAGGTATTGAATTCTAGGGAACAAATTAAAATTGATAAGTTAGCTTCAGCTAAAGACATCTGACAGCTGACTAAACTGAAACCAAAACCCCTGTTGTTTTAATTGAAATGCTGTTTCTCTGTACATTCTGAATTATTTAATAACATTTAAACAAACATGTAGTTAGTATATGTCTTCAGGGTCTTTCTCTGTTTGTATTTCTAAACCGATTCATTGTTTCAAGAACATTTGGCCACAGGGATGACATTGTGCCTGCTGGCTAACACTTGCATAATTACAGAAATGTGGATTTAATGTGCAATATCCTCATGAATAAAGAATACATAAAGAAATAGATTGAATATATACAGGGTCCTAAACTGACTTATTTAAAACAAGAAGTATAATTAATTAATGTTCTGTAATAAATTGCGTAAAATTATGTAAAAGAATATTCAACATTGTATCGTTTGTATAAAATGCATAAATGCCTAGTTGTGTCTCCCTTTTTCCAAGACACAAACAGAGCAGGTGTTGATTATTTTCTGCTATTTGATGCTTTTATGAATTGTACCTCAATGCAATAAATCATATTGAATTGAAACCATTCCCGTCTGTGTTTGTCGTCTGTGTATAACGCGGGCCGACTGCTCCGCTGATGTCATTTGTTCTTGTCAGAGCCATTGTTGACTCCGTTGTGGTCAGCTGTTTTTCACTGAAGCACCAGCACCCATCCCTGACATAATTGGTGTGGAGAGAGCACGTAACGACAATGCATTTTTAATGAGGAGACTTTCAATCCTCATAAACAGGAGGCAGGAGAGTGGAGATATGACAAGGAGGAGGGAGGGAAGTGGGGAAAAAGCCCAAAAAGATAAGGGCTTCATTTATCCAGAAATACTGTGAGGGCATTTTTGACAGAGTTGGCAGGCTTTTTGTTCTTCATTGCTGTGTGTGTGTGTGTGTGTGTGTGTGTGTGTGTGTGTGTGTGTGTGTGTGTGTGTGTGTGTGTGTGTGTGTGTGTGTGTGTGTGTGTTTTCTTCAGAAAAAGTGTAACTGGAAACTGGAGTGGGGGGGTATAAGATAATAAAGGAGAGAGACTCGAGGAAAACTGAACAAAGGCATCAAGCATGTTTTGAAGATAACACAAAAACGCAGTACGTCTATTAAACAGCGAGTGCTGTGACAGCTTCTTGGTTCCTCTTTTTGTTAGACAGGGACTCTCAGAGAGTGTGGACTCGAAACTGAAAGAAGAACAAGTCAGATAAAAAGAGACAGAGAAAGCACCAATTGTGCTCCTTCAATAGCCACAAGGGGGGAAATAGCATGTATCCTCTTGTCTATCAGTGACTCAAGAACCATTAGCTTAATTATATGGAGGAACTGAGACTGGAGAGACTGTGTTTGTTTGAAGCAGAAGAGACAGAGTGTATTAGTTTGGATAACAAGGACATAAAGATGTAGAGATGTTACTTTGTGTCCCTCTCTACCTCAAACTAATACAAAGCCTGCATTTAATAAGAGGTGCTGTCCGTCTGTCTGTGAGTGAATGGATTAGTTTAGCATAAAGAGTGGAAGCAGGGGATTCAGCTTGGCTGGTTCTGTTCAAAATTGGAAAAACATTCACACAGTAGCTTGTTTGTTAAATCCGTAAAATAATAACATATCAGAAGGCTGTTAGAGCTTTCTGCCCGGCTGCTTGACAGGAATGTCAATTTGGAAAGATTCTAATTAATGCCAACATTTCCACATTTTAGCTTTCTTCAAATGTTTTTTTTTATTTTGTTATTTTTGCATCATTAAAAATTACCTTCTAAAACAACCATGTATTGTCAATTACAATTTGAAGTGTACCTTCCTGGATTAATTTAGATTTTGACACATTCAAAATAGGTTTTGAATCAAAGTCCACTTAGGCAGGAGGTCATGGTGGGTCAAACAAACGCATGTCCCATTTGAAACATGATTTTTTTTTAAAAAGGTACAACTGTTAGTTAAATCATGTAACAAACATACTTATTTTAAGCCAAACAATTATATTTCATTCAAACATAATCAAGTTGTTTTGTTGCCAATGCAATTGAAATGCAATCGTATGGAAATGTAATGTGTAGCAGACATGGTTAGCTGTACGGATTAGACTAAAATCAATGCTACGGTTCATGTAGAGTTTACGTTAGATATTTGACGGTTGATCTAGGTTGGATGAATAATTTGGTTACGGTCGATTAAAAAGGTAAACATTAATTAAAATAGCAGGCTATAACGCTATCTCCGATCTCCTTCTTGGATATTTGACATGCTACACACTCCTTGCTTCCTGCATCACTACCTATAGAGGGCACTGAAGGTTGTCATTGGTATGTTCATTGTTCCTACAAATAAAGAGGTTTCATTCTGCATTCGAGCAACCCTATAGCAGATAGTAAGACTGCATTACTCTAATATGGTACTAGAACAACTGCCAGCCTGATATTTTACTATTTAAAAACAACAAATTAGGATTCCTTTTAAATAAATATTGGATTTTAGATGGGAAAATGTAGAATAACACCTGCCTTATCCTTTATGGTTAGTTTTAGTCTTCAAGGAATGCATGCAAGTCAATGCAATGTCCCCCCAAGTGTTAAACACATTAAGTGTGTGTGTGTGTGTGTGTGTGTGTGTGTGTGTGTGTGTGTGAGAGAGAGATGTGATGGTGGGGGGTTGCAGGAGGGAGTCAGGAAAAACAGCCACATGCACAACAGACTGTCAAGTAATAACTCCCTGCTGCCTCTCTCTCTTCCTCTCTTCCTCTCCTCCTCCTCCTCATCCTCCTCCAGGACTCCACTCTCCTCCCTTCAGCTCCTCGCTTTTTCTTTATATCAACTTGAACTACTCTTGCATTTCATTCCTTATGATACACAAAGAGCTCCCTATCTCTCCCCCTCTCTCTCTCTCGTGTTGTCTCCCCCCTCCTCTTCCCCTGTTTCGGCTCCTCTCCTCGCCACCTGTTAGTTAGTCTCCCTCTCCGCTCCGCACTGGAATCCCCTGTTTTTTTATGAGGAGTTCCACGCTCGCACTACCAGTGAGGTAAGTCAACATCTTTATGATTATTTTCTGGTGTTAATATTGTGATAAATATCTTTTTTTCACTTAATTTCTCTGCGTGAAATTCACATTTATGTTTCTCATATCGTCTTGAAAAACATGTTTTCCTTCATCCTCTATAACTATCATTAAATCGACACTTGTACTTGTCTGTTTTGTCATGTATGTAAGAGAATTCAAGCTGATGCAGTAGAGACCAGGCTTCCAGATGTTTTATTCTGCATCATTTTCACACAGCAGGCAGGTGCAACATGTGGTCTGTTTCAGTCCCTTTTTACCTGCTCCTTCCCCTCTTTCACACACACACACACACACACACACACACACACACACACACACACACACACACACACACACACACACACACACACACACACACACACACACACACACACACACACACACTTGAAGTTTACTCATCCCTGGCAGCCTGAAAATAACTTGGCTCTAATTGACAAGTGCTCATTGTCACATGGTTAGCTATAAATGATGTGCTAACAGACAAGCTCTAATGAGTAGCTACAGTGTGAGCCACTGTACCATACCATCAGCCAGCAGCTTATTATTTAAAAAGGTGAACGGAGCCCACCGCAGGGGCCCATTGTATGTAGGACAAAAGAGAAGAAGACGAGAACCAACAGCGAGAGAATCTCACATACCTACAGGTGGAATAACGCCGTGTGAGAAAGTCTTCACGGGTGAGGTAATGACATAAAGATGGGAGACGAGAGATGAAATGGATCATAAAAGGTGGAGATGAAGAGGTAGAAGATGGGGGTTGAGGGTCCTGAGATTTGACTCTAATTTAAAGTGAAGGAAATGAAAGAGGAANNNNGGGGGGGGGGGAAGAGGTCGCATGTTGCACACAGATATTCTTGTCTTCTTCATTCCTCCATCTCGAACCTATGTAACATCAGGAATAAATGCACAAGGGGGGCCAAGCTTGAAATGCATGACTGTGTGTGGTTGCATAACCAACAGCCACAGGGGCTAATGTACGTGGCAAACAAGTCAGGCCATTATTATATTGTCGCTTATAGGAATTATGTAAAGAAGTTAAACCATGTGCTCGGAGGCTAAAAGAGTCGTATGTAAATGAGCTTCAGCACGTACGGGAAGAAAAAAAAAACCCTGAGAAGTGTGAGGTGTAATCTGAGCCTTGTTATTTTAGAGGGTGACATATTTTCAGCAACAAGATGATGATGAAAAGGGAAGATGAGAGAGGGATTCCAGCTGGCAGCATGAGGGCGATCAATTATGAGCTCCTGCTTCCCCACCGGCTCTACTTGTGCTGCTGGAGCTGCTGGTGTTCAGGCAGCTCACGGCCACATCTGCCAGAACTGGGAGGCGACTGACTGCGCACATTATATCAACAGACACTCGCTCACAAGCCTGCAACAGCTGCATAGTGTGTGTGTGTGTGTGTGTGTGTGTGTGTGTGTGTGTGTGTGTGTGTGTGTGTGTGTGTGTGTGTGTGTGTGTGTGGGGAGAGAGAGATGAATTAATGATCTGACGGAAGTTATCTGCCTGTATGTTTGATGGCCTGCCTTTGTGAATGTATTTGCGTCTGCTTTGAGGGGTTATACATTAGTCATTAGAACTATTATTATTATCTACTGATGCAAATAAATGCATCTTTTAATCAACTCTGGCTACAATAATCATCTTCATTGCAGGGAGTTTCATTAATTTGTGTTCATCTTTTCCTTCTTCTCAATGTCGTGCAATTATCGGCTTAATTTAAGATTATTTCAATGTCGTGCCAGACTTTAAATCGCTTTCGGAAGCTGTGTTATTTTAAGATTAAGAATCTAATGTATGTGTGCAAAAGGCAGAAATGTCTTCCATGCACAACAGGGTGCCATTACACATGGTACATTAAACATATCAAACCCAGACAGGACACATTCAAGCTCATTAACATAAATGAGAATCAAAGCACCTCCTCCCTAAGTGCAGGAGAATCAACGTTATCTGTGCGCTGTTTAATTGAGCAGCGATGAACTCTGACCCTTTGGCGGCGCCTCAGAAGTCATCAATTCCCCTGTTTTGACCTTCGTAGCACTAAAATGGCTGCTGCTGATTTTCAAAAGGAAAGATGTCCATCGTGGTCTGTCAAAGTCCTCTCAGCCAACAGTGGAGGAAGTTTGAAGGCTGACACACTTCATGGTGTATCAAACAGTTTGTTTCATCTGCAGCCAAGAGAGAGCTGGATGTGTGTCACCCACTGTTGCTCTCAGCAGAAACTGGACGAACATGAGAAATGATCCTCGCTGCCTGTATCCCTGCTGAAGGTCAACAGTCAGAGACAAACATTTCAGAGACACTTTCCGCCAGGGCACCATCGGTCCCATCGACTTAATCATGGCCAGTGAAGGGTCTGTATTTATTCTGTTTACTGGTCTGGACCATAGATAGACTGTATAAATGGATGTAGTGTCCAACAGGTTTCTGAAGAGCTGTGATACTTAAACTGTCAACTGCAGTTTCTATCATGGCAGTGACTCTAAAGAGTGGTGTTTTACTGGCATGTTTTATTTAGTAGAACAAAACTCTTCAACTCGTGTTTACCACTTTCAGTCGTCCAACGAAAAACATGTTCAGAAAAATGCTGACTTTGAAACAAAGGAACTGGAAGTTGTAAAATGCTAACTAATTTCCAGGTTTAAGGACTGTCTGAACAAAATCAACCTCCACATGTTCTACAGCTGACTAAATACCATGTTGATAACATTTAATGTGAATAAGAACCAAAGTGTTAACACTAGGGTTGTCACAATTCCCAAAGACCAGACTTTGATTTGAAGCTCTATGTGTTAGGTCACACTTTGTCTTTAGATTCATCGAAAAAAGGAAATGAAAAGTCTTGTTTTGTAAAATTCAACAGATGATTGGTTTTATTCCCTCTCGTTTACATTTAAAACGACAGATATGATCAAACTTTTCTAATAAAACATATATATTTGGGAAATGATAAACACTAAGGCCATATGGTCACAATTAAGATGGTAGAAGGGTATTGTACAATAACAGCTTGAGTTTGAACAGCTACTCTCTCATTGCAATGTTATTAATTCACCACCAACTCTGGAACACAGACAATCAATGCCTTCTGCATTTCCCAATCAACTCTGTCCTCCATATCTTTTCGGTCTCTATTAGTTTTTCGTTGCAAATGAGCACACGCACAACTTTAGCTTCTTGCGAACATCCAATATTGGAGGAACGTGATTCTTGTACGTGATCTGGGTCTTTACCCGTATCTCTTTTCGCATGTGTTTTGTTAACTGAACATACACTGTAGTTTTAATATGAGACAGTGGGATTCCTCCTAGTGTAAAGCCTTACCCCTCTTGTCAATGATCACTAGTGTCATGTGCAAACCACAACAACCCTATAGCACGTTATGAGACAGACAGTTTGGTTCTGGGAGTACAGTAATCTGTCAGAGTCGTATCGTGCGTAGGTGTCGTTGCAGACAACACAGAGGAAGTGCAAATATTCACAT
This sequence comes from Notothenia coriiceps, assembly GCF_000735185.1. Taxonomy (NCBI): domain Eukaryota; kingdom Metazoa; phylum Chordata; class Actinopteri; order Perciformes; family Nototheniidae; genus Notothenia; species Notothenia coriiceps. The sequence continues at coordinate 8,551 of NW_011361403.1, forward strand.
CTCAGTTTCAATCGATTGATGCAGAGAGAGCAGAAGGTAGTCCAGGGGGGGGGGCACTGTATTGAGGACAGAACGCCCCCTCAAGGCCTGCTGGCTTTAGAAAACAAAAGCTGTGTGAGATTTGCAATCCACCCCCCTCTTTTTTATTTTGGGAAGAGAGCAGACACATCAGCCTGGTGGTCAACTCCTCTCCCTGCTCACACACTTTATATAACCACCGGGAGTCTTCCCACCACCGGAGTGGAGCGTCCCAGACTCCATCCTGTAATTACCTGTCGTTCTACGGAGGATTGTTAAGCACTTAATTAAGAGAACATGTGTGCCTCTGTGGCTCACGCACACACTTCCATTTACTCGAGGATGATAAGGATTCGGGGGAGACCCCTATTGTCTGTAATCCTTTATTCTCGTTGATAGGCTTCAGATTATTCAAACAGATTCAATTGAAATGCAAATATGTGTGTATATGTCTTCTTTGTACTTATTAATCTTTTGAATAATGTCTTTCTTTTAGAGAGTTTTAATTATGTTGAAAGATGTTTCAGTGCAAAACTTCCTATTAGTTGAGAGGATATTGAAATGAACCAACTTCCTGACTAAGCTCACCTTGATGAAATTGAGAAAAGCAGCTCATGTCTGTGGATCAATACCTTCCCTCCGCATTTCCAGATTGTAATCGTTTTTGCTGGGATTTAACTCTTCCTCCATCTTTCTCTGTCTCTTTCCCTGCAGCCCTATGACTGTGCGAAAAGGAAAAACGTTAGCCGTCTCCATCCAGGAGCACATGGCCATCGATGTTTGCCCGGGCCCTATACGCCCTATCCGTCAAATCTCTGCCTACTTCCCCCGCTTATCGCCCACTTCCTCCTTCTCCGAGCCGCTCTTGCCCAATCAGGTAGCAGCTCCCACATCGCTCAGCCCGAGCAGCGCAGAAAAAGGTGGAGGAGCAGTGGGACCAGGGAGCAGCAGCCTGTTGTTACCAGGTGCGGCGGGCGGTGGGGGCTCGCTGTCAGCCATGAGTAGCATGGACACCTCCATCGAGATCGACAGCTGTGACAGCGATGATAACAGTGAGTCACCTGAAAGTCACAACCTGGTTTCACTAAAGCTGCTGGAGTCCAATAATAGCAGGTCACTCAGCGCAGATGTGGATTTAGAACAAAAGGCCTTGAAGAAATAACATTTGAGCCTTCGCTAAAGTGGTGTGGTGTGGCAAGCTTGTGTTCTCACACAGTACATTTACTGTTTACAGTCATGACGGTAGCATCATAATTCACATGAACAACAACTCTTTGATTTCACACAAAAGGAAACTAAATCTGCCTTCTCATTTATAGAAAACAACATTAGACTTTGTCAACTATCCCAAGCAGATGTTTCCAGCTGAAGAATGAGCTAATGCTTAAACTTTTAAATTTTTAACACAAGCTAATTTGAAATGTTTCAATTGTATTTGGTTCAAAAGGAAACCTCTAAAGTTATCTTAAAATAATACAGTACAACATTCTGGGACCTGTACTTGTTATCTTGTTGAGAGTTAGATGAGAAGATCAATACGGCTCTCGTGTTGCACGTTGAATATGAATCTACAGCAATTAGCCACAGGTTAGCTTACTAGGCCTTTATAAATGGAAGAGGATAAGGTTATTTTGAAAACATTTCTAAATGTGAGTATCTTTCCGAGTGTCTACATTGCTTCAGACCATTCTTTTCTAATGAAAAGAAAAGTACTTAAACAATAACCAGAGTAACTAAAACATCTTCATCCACTGTCTTACAGCCGCCTTGGGGACGTTGGAGTTTGAGCTTCTGTACGAGAGAGCCACCAGCTCCTTGCACTGCACAGTCATAAAAGCCAAGGTAAATACTCTGAAACTCAACCAGAGCCATCACAGGTACTTTATCTTGTGACAACATGTCAAAGTTACATTTGTGTCAGTTCAGTATTTCCAACAGGATTTTATGACAGTATAGTGGTTGCATAGTACCTTATACTGTATATATTGTGCATATATCATGCAGTTCGTATGTGTAAAATTGGGTAGTAAACATTACACTCAATTCTATCTCTATACACCTCATCTAGCACGTTTACACAGATGTAATCTTATTGCCAGCTGTCGCTTTAAAGCGGTTTTATGTCATTTAGATTTAGAGACCGTTTTTGTGAAATGTACCAGGGTTAGGCAACATTGGAGGCCTTAAAGCTGATTGTCTCAACTCAGATTTTGGTTTCAGTCTTGCTCCTAACCAGGCTTAAGATTTAAACCCGGTCTTAACGAGAAGATGGATCAAGTCTAGACGGTTGAAGGGTCGGTCTTAGAACAACGAGTTATGAGTACATTTGGTAAACAAGCTTCATATCAGATGGTGCAACAGGACCCTGAAGTTCCAAAGACTCGAGATACATACACCTCTAATCAGTATGTAGCAGAGGATTTAGTTGTCACGGCTCCCTGGTCAACTGAATCTGTAAAATGATTGCTCCCTCACCTCCTCTCTAGCACTGTGCTTCAGATTCAATAAGTAAAGTCATTCTTCACCCCTCAGTAATAATTTAACAACGTACTACCGGTGTTCACGGCCAATTATTTGACATCCCTCTGTTAAATCTTCTCTCCATCAGGGTCTGAAGCCGATGGATTTCAATGGTTTGTCTGATCCTTATGTGAAGCTGCACCTGCTGCCGGGAGCCTGCAAGGTCGGATTTCTATTTGCCTCGTCCTTGTGCTTTTGTGAAAAGACATGCAGGATTTTGGAGTGCACTTAGTCCAGCTACAATTTTCAAGCTGCATTATGAAAGTGCAGATCTATAAACACACTCTGAAGAAAATGACATTAAAATGTGGTTTTCCTGTTGAGTCTCTGTGCTACTAGTAGCTCTGAGATGACTGCTTTCCTCTCCTCTATGCTTTGATGCACAGGCCAACAAATTGAAAACCAAGACGGTGCGCAACACGCTGAACCCGGTGTGGAACGAGACCCTCACCTACTTTGGAATCACCGAGGAAGATATGTACCGCAAAACTCTCCGGTAAATGTTTGCTTCATGGCTATTTTCGGCCTCTCTGCTTTGTCTTGCCCGCCTGTAAGCTGCCTCTTGCTTACAAAGGATTTCTTATCGTCCATCTCCATCACAGAGTCTTTTACTTTTGATTTGTAGGCTTTCATCCTTTCTCTTTGCTATCTCTGCTGATCCCTTGATCCCCGTCTGTCACCTCACCTTCCTTCCTTTAGTGCCCACATCTCTCCTGTCCACTAGGATCAGGAAAGATCTCCCCCTCACTTCTTCTGAAGCATCCTTCTCTCTTTGTCTTTCCTTTACGTCTGTCTCCCTTCCTTTCTCTTTTCCCAAGTTGCAGTGACAGATTGAGGTCAGAGAAAGCACCACGGGGTGTTTTAATTTCATTGACCCCCTCCAGAGGTGACGAAAGCTGCGAATTGTCTCTGCCTGTGACTAAAACTTTGCCAAAGCGTTATGTGGGAGCGGGATTTAAATAGGACCGACGGTTAATCTCTCGGGGGAAATTAGCGAAGCCGGCCTTACCATCCTACGACACTGTGTTAATTCAGCAGAGGCGTTGAAAGATCTGCAGACAGGAAGTTTAACCTACCGAGTCATGAACACATGTTGACATCGCAGATTGCAATGCACTGAAACTTTCTACAAAGTGACAAGTTGTAGTAATACAACTGGATAATGTAATAGATATAATTAAACGGGGAACATTTCTAAGGAGTAAACCAACTCTTAACACATCTACTGTAGATATCCTTGCAATTGTACCTCTATTTCGTTGCGCTTTACTAAGCACAGTGTAAAAGAAAATCTATGGCTTTCTTCCAGTGTGTCTCTACGGACTTAACCAGCAGGGTTTCCTTTCACACTTACACTAGAGAAAGAAATCCATCACAGAAAAGGGTAGTTTTTCAATGTCTCTACCAACAGCAGCTTTATTCGACCAGGACTCAATGCAACCACAGGATATGGCTCTGTTTGAAAAAGGGCAAAACTATTTTCTACTTCTTTTTCTAAAGTGGAAAAAAATCCAGCTCCGTTATGGAGTCTGCTTCCAACCAGAAAGTGCTGCAAGATTGTAAAGCCCCCTGTGTTACTTCCTGATATGTGGCTATATACATAACATTTGATTAAGAATACAGTTTCACAGAAGTTGCAATTGTGTATTTATATGAGGGGATTAAGTGATGAATTACAATCTTTTTAAAAATGTAATTCAGTAAGCAAATTAGCTTTCGCAAAATAAGAACCAGAGGCTCTGGAAGTTTATTCCTGTCAAGAAAATAAATAGAAAATAGATAAACAAGTTAAGAATGACACAAATAAACATACTTACGGTTAGGCAAAATGCATGTTTTTTATTTGTGTTCTAGGAAAGAATATCTATGAGATAATAATGTATTGTATATATTGCCTTATTTACAAAACTGAGACTAAAGGTCACAGTTATTAGAAATTAAGTCAATATTCAGTTTTATCATCTCACACATTTTCCTTGAAAAGTAATACTTTTGAGCTATTCAGGCTAAAGTTGGTCTCACCATAAGCATTTACATTTTTATCATATCTATCTTTTAATCTATTTTCCCGGCAGCAACGACGCTCCATAAGAGCCGGATTAAAAACTGTCATTATTTATTCATCATAACTGAACTAATACCCATGCACTGGGACACTTCAAAAAGGACTTTAAATTATACAATCTTTAGTTGAACGTTTAAGATGGACATTTAAGGTACGGACATGTGTTGATTCTATTATCGACCTGCTTTAACAACATGAGGTCTTTTTGATGCAGTAGGAAATGCAGCAACAGTAAACACACGCCGTCTCACATCATAACGACTCTAGACTCTTTGACCTATCGTACTCTCACTCGCCACTCTTCGTTCTCAAGCCCTCTTCATCACAGCCGTCCTTCGCTCGTACATCTGACAAGCCATCTTCACCTCTCAGCTCGGATTCATCCTCCCGTTTCCTTTCCTCCTTTTGCCATTTGATTCTGTGACCCTCATAAGCTTCCAGATCCTGTGCATCATACCAGCGTCCCCAGGCAACTGAACTCTTGCACCTTCTTCAATTCTGCATTACCGCGTTTTATTACAGCAACCTGAAGGCAGCAGGTGATCGCTACGTGTTTTTTTTTTTTTTTCTGCGGTCATGAATTTGACTTAGAAGTTGGAATAAATCCAAGAGCGAAGAGGCGTCACGTTCACATGTGGAGTTCTCTGACAGATTGCATGTTTAGTTTGCTTCTTCCCATTGCTTGTCTTTCATTCACTTTCAGCAACGGAAAAGCCATCATTCTGGATGTCAGTTATCCCGTAGCATACCGATTTTCACTTTTGCCCATAGACATGCACATTTGCAGGCATAAATGAGTCCCATCTCACACACACAGATTTAAAAATACATTCTTACATTTTTATCTCTCTTCCTCACCCACATCACTTCATCCCTCACTTGCTGGCTTTTGATTTCACATACAGCCTCACTTCTTCTCCTTCACTCCTCACCGCTTCTCATTTCTGGTGACATGATGGCAGGTGTGAACGTTTTCCAGTCGCATAAATATGGATTGACCTAACTTTCCATGATGCACTTTCACACTATCTAATCCCCACAGGGGGGGGGTATGTAATTACTTGAACAATGTGCATATAGAGATGCTGGATTTATGCGTAGAATCTTCTTAAATTCAGATCAGGTTCATGTCACCAATTTCCTTTTCTCATTATAATGTTGCCACAGCATTAAGAATAATTAAATGACTCATAATTTGCGATGTTGTTTAACTAACTCCGCCACCCGTTTCCTCACACATCTGCCAAGCTCTCTGTCCTATAATTAGCTTTTTTGTATTCATGTTTTCCTCTTTTCCCCATCTCTCCCTGTTTTAATTATGACCCCCTCCTCCCCCCCTCCCTCTCCTGTCTCTCACTCCCAGGGTGTCTGTGTGCGACGAAGACAAGCTGACACATAATGAGTTCATCGGGGAGTCGCGGGTGGCCCTGCGTCGCGTGAAGCTGGACCAGACCAAACACTTTAACATCTGTCTGGAGCATCCACCTCCTGTGAGAAGAGCAGAGGGGGGGCAGAAGGAATAAAAAAGGGAGGAAAGCGGGATGTGTAGTGTGTATGAGGGAGATAAATGCCTTTCTGGCACCGTAACATTCAAACTATTAGGGCTTCCTGTGTGACTCACAACCTCATCTTTTAAAGTGAAAACGTTGACAGGAAGAGGGAATTGAGGTGAAGAGGGAAGGCAGGAAATTGTTTACGTGCCAACGGGGATGCAACACTAAAATGTCAATATTTTTTAGATGCATGGTAAACACACTCCTGGGTCTCAGAATATAGGAAATGGCAAGCATCTGTACAAATGAAAATTGGAAAAACAACACTAATAGGCCCACACAGTTACATAATATGCAGCTGCTTGGAATGAAATGCGCAGAAACTTCAGCATAATATAAGATATGATTGTTGATTATATTATTCCACAACCTTAAAAAACCTTTGTTGCTTATATGCTCTATAACAGCTTCCTTGGAAGAAGGAGTTGTGTGGCTGGGATCCCACCGGACAAAAACACCCACTTACACCCACCAACATCTGGCTTTAGTGGAGAAGGATGCAATCAGCATTCACTCCCAGGACAATTGACTCAGCAGTAGTGGCTGCCCAAGCGCCGAGGGGTTAATCGACAGGGATATGGACAATTAACATATTGTATTGACCTGCAACATCTCCTCAAACCCAACAGACTCCATGTAAAGAAACATCAATATCGAAAACAACGGAAACAAACAAAAACTCAACAACATCTTTGTTAAGTCTGAAACAATCACATACTGTGGTGAGATAGTTTGAAAGAGCGATAAATAACGGATATAAAAGACTTGTTACGGCCAAAATTGAAACCGAGCATACAAAAAAAGAAAGGCACATTGGACTGAGATTACCTGGAAATTGCCTGTTTTTAGCTGGTTTTCTAACATTAAAAACCTGTACATACAAAATAGTGAGCAAAGTAGTCAGGTTCATACATTTCTTTGTGTGCCGTTTGTTGATGACGGCTTTACAATGTCAGACATCAGAGAGACTTCCTGTTCACTAAGACAATCTTTGCATGATGAGTAGCATATCACTTGATCTGAGCTAAAGGAGACAAACCAAGAGAAACAGACGAAAACTATCCCAACAACAGTGGAGCTTACATAGACGTTTAGCCATGCAGTATATTGTGCATTGAGTCAGCCGACATCAATGCGAATACAAATACAATATCTAAAAACAAATCTCAGGTAAACAGAGGACAGAGTTTCCTGTCTGTTCTCATAGCTCACAGGCAGCTTTTTGTGCAGGCTAAATGTCAGCCGGATTATTTGTTGGAAAAGGGTACATAGAAAGAGTGGGGGAATAAAGGCTAGAGGATATGGGGGGGGGAGGTGGAGCGTCAATGGGGAGAGAGGTGAGAAACAAATGGATTAGAAAAAAAAAGTGGCTGAGAGCAGGGGGCATGTGTTTGTTAAAGGGACGGGAGGCTGCTGTGTTTTTGTTCTCGGAGTTAGAAAGGGCTGCTGGTAATAGATTGGTCCTCTGAGGCCGGTGGCCGCTCTGCGATCAAACGCTGAAGCCCCCCCCGTCGTCATGCGAAGCAGACACTGTGTCGGGCCTGTCACTTTCAGAGTGGCTTCACCTTCGACCCCATTCGTCTATTCCCGTTTAACCTTAGCTGCTCTAACCTGCTTGTACAGCTTTTCTGTCATTCATACCCTCCTAATTATTCATCTCTTCTACTCTTTGCCTCCAGCTGCCTTCTCCGACGGCGATGAGCACGGCCCTTAGAGGAATCTCCTGCTACCTGAGAGAGGTGACCACACGACTCCTGTTATTTTGCTTGAAAACATCACAAGCTTCTAGTGTTATCAGCTCATTAAATGGGCGATGTCACTTGTCATCAGGACGACAGAGTTGAGTTTGTAAGGCCTTCCTCTACTTCCCAATTGGCTCAGTTGGTTTTTATCATCTATTCGTTAGGTGGATCTATGCAGGGAGGTTCAAAATGGCAGCCATCTGTATTGGCCATAATATTTATGATGGAAGAAAAAAGGGAAGTCAGGAGAAATAGCATAAATGGCAAAAAGTCTGCTCCGAGCGTGCCGGGGTGGATGGACAGATAAACCGAACAAAGAACCTCGTTTGTTGACTCGTTTTTATTGTGTAACTTATAGGGCCCGATTATGTTAATTCTCAGGTTCATATTTGTATTTAGTGTCTCTACTGTGACCTGTTTAAATGCTTTAATGTTCAAAAAGCTCTTTATTTCTCTCTTACTCCCTGTGCTGCAGCACCTCTTTTCACCCTCTGTCTGAAACCAGAGCCCAGTCTGCTCTGATTGGTTAGCTGGCCATCTCTGTTGTGATTGGTCAACCGCTTAGAGATGTCCTGCCCCCTTAGCCTATCATGTACAATGTGTTGGAGATCACAAGTGTGAGGTAGTGATATCATTATGTTACAGAAGTTAACAAAGGAGTCCAATGGAGGTGCTTCAGGCAGGGGGGGGAGGGGGATCTGTGGGAGAGAAATCCCTTCTGGAGGGGACTTCGGGATTTTAGCCTTTGCAGACCATTTACGTGCACCAAAAGAAACCCTAGAGGAAATGGAAAACCCCCCCAAAAGCATAATACGGCCTCTTAATCCAAACTCTAATGTTGTCCTGAACCTAACCAAGCTGCTTTGTTTTAATTAAACAACATTAAGTACATTTTAAACTGCAACCGTTTTACTGCATGAGGGTGCAGTTCGCTTCGTATTATAAATGGTAATCATAACAACTAATAACGGCCATTTAATGGGCTGTAGCAGCAAAAACCCTGAGTATACTTTGGGTGTCTCTTTTATTGCCTATGAAATGAATTATATTCTTCTGCTGATGTAAGCCAAGAACAACTTGCATATGATTTACAGTAAAGGAGGAAAACTTCCCACACACAGGTTTGATTCTATAAAGCCAATATCTTAAGAAATAACCTAATGTATTATTTTTGTAGACGCACAGCTGATTTGAGAGCCTTCTCATCACATATGGAGTAAAAGAAGTGGGCGAAACCAAAGGGCCAGTGTAGTCCTTTCACTTCATTAAGATAACTGGAGTTAAGCAGCTGCGTGTGTGTTACTCATCACATTCAAGGTTGTTTTATGTGATCGTCTTGCCAGTTCCACCCACGTATTCATCTCTGTCCCATTCGTCTGTCGCTGTGTGTGACTGGCTTCACATTGATGCCGGTTTTTTTCGACCTCCCTAATGAGTTGCTCTCTATCGATCTGTGAAGGTCTGAGCTGTTCTATCAGCAGATACCTAATGCAAATTATCCTCACTAATTGCGAGTTTTAAAGTAGTCTCCTCTGTCACGGCAGATGGCGAACTGGCTGTTGGCAGTAATGATGAGTCCCAAAGTAAAATAGGGACAAGGAGAAGGGGGGAAAATAGGAAAGAGATTAAGTAAAAAGAGAAAAATGTTGAGACAATTACAGGGAGGAGCATGAAGGAGCGTTTGGCATATTGATCGTCCTGCCTGTGTCCACCTCTTGCCTCAAGATAAGACTTAATGAGAGATGGAAATGGATAAAAAAAGATCAAATAGATATTAAGGGATGGAACCCATTTTATATAAAAGGCAATACAACGGAGCCTTTCTTCATTTTCTCTGGAGAATCAGAAAAAGATGCACCTCCAGAGATGAAAACGGCTAATCCTATAAATACCATACATGTGTTGGTGCTGTCGGCCATGAGTGTGCGTCACGGTGCTGTGAGAACATCGTCTTCTCTTTTCCACCCTTTGATGATGCTTCCTCTCTTCCTTTCTTTCATCTGTCACTTTGAATCTACTCTGTTGTTCCGCTTGTTATCAAATTCTTTGGTAACAGTTTGATGTTGTCCGTGGAAAATACTCCAGGAGCAACATATTGGGTCCCAGACAGGTCGAATAGATATTAGCTGCTCTCAGTGATGATGAGGGTCTGAGCAGTGGCAGATTAACTCTAATGTCAGATGAAACCTACCTGATCTTTAGTTGTTTGCTTCAGGGGTGTAAGTTATTGGATTTGTGTCAACGTGCCGTCATTTTCCAGCTCGTTGTGACAATTTCTAAACCGATACTGGTGCAGACACCTACTGTTTACCACTCAATTTGTAGAGGACATCTAGTCTCCTCTGTAGCAGAATTCACATATTATTCTTCCTACTGCCAAAAGAAAGAAATGTCTTTATGCAAAATATAGATATGTCATATCAGAGGACACGTTTATTTTTGGATGCTGAGATTTCATTATAAAGCCTTTATCTTGCCAATACGGATGACGTGACGATGTTATCATGCATTCCTAGTATAGAAGGAAATTAGATGGTCTACATTACAGCAAAGGACACTTTTGAAGCAAGACTGTTTAACTCTAGAGAGAAGAACATGTTGTACTTCCCACCTTCTAAATAAATTAATCCATAAACAATACAACCCTTCTCAGTTCAATGCACTCAGGGGTGTGCTGCTACACAGCCTTACATGTTCATTTATGGACTAGATAAAATAAACGTAAACTTTAATCGATTTGTTTTGGGTCTCATGTTTTGCAGGAACACAATAGACCTTTCCTAAAGATATCGTGGGTGTTTTACGATCTTCTAAACATTTACTATACACTGTGTTGAAGCTTTTATCCGGTCACCTGTAGCAACAACGGTCACTGTTCAGCAAAAGTTACATACGCTTGCTTTTATTTCTGTTGCACTGACGCAGGATGAACTGTACATGTACTGCCAGGGTTTGTTTACTGACTGCAGCTTTAAACCTGCATAAAACTGACACATTACTGACACATTATCACCTTATTCAGTTGATATTTGAAGCGTGTTTGCAACCAGCTATGGTTTATCTACACATCTAACAGACACAGAGCCAGATTAGCATTCATTTGAAGTTCTGTTTGAATCCACAAGTTTAGTATTCACTTTAAGCTATGTTGATCTTTTTACCTAAACCTGAGGGAAATATCTCGCTTTTCAAAGCAATCATTTCAAGGGTTTTTTTTCACTGAATTTAAATTCAAATTCAGAGGTTTTACTGTCATATGCACAATAGCTACAGCTTAGTTGTTTGCAATGGAAATCCTGAGTCCCAGGCTGCCTTCAACAATGCAACACACAATATACTTAAGAATACATGACAAAAGTAAATGACAAAATTAAATGACAAAAGTAAAAAAGTGCTTACTGAAGAATGCCAATACATTGCATTATTACAAACTGGATGACCAGTGATCATCAGCGGAAAGAGAGATCTTGGAGATTGTTATTGTTTAACTGTTGAATGTTTCAATATTTCACAATAGAATAGAGTTTTTAGATAGCAAGAGTTTTTCCACCGGGCGGTGGTGGCGAAGTCCATAGGGACTGGAAGGTCACCAGTTCAAGTCCCGGCAAGACCAAGTGCTACCGAGGTGTCCCTGAGAAAGGCACCGTTCCCTACACTGCTCCCCGGGCGCCGTACATAATGGCAGCCCACTGCTCCTAACACTAGGATGGGTCAAATGCAGAGAAAGAATTTCGCCACAGGGATTAATAAAGTATATCAAAAAATCAAAAAAAAATCTAATCAAAAGAAACTCCCGTCAAAAATGAGAGCAGTAGGAGTAAAACAGTAAAGTAGGCAGTAAAACAAATACAAAGGACCTGGAAGTCAGTAGACCACATAATTCACTGATTCAAGTGACCCCTTTTACATTATAAAAAGTCATTTAATCTAGAAAAAAATAATGAGGACCGAAGCTAGAACAACTTGAATATTGTTGCCTGTTTCATCAGCAGGTCAAGGCTTGCTTTTAGCTCTGAACCTTTAGCCACTAATAGCAGCAACAAAAGCAGCTCGCAAACCTTTTTTTCAATACACTCTTGTATCCCCTCTTTATCTCTATAGTGGGAGACTGAGCAGACGAGAAGTCTAGAGGAGAGAGGCCGTTTGCTGCTCTGCCTGCAGTACTTCCCCCCCTCCAGTGATGGCGATGTGAAGGGCGAGGCCAAGGAGAGGGCTCGTGGCGGGTTGTGTGTCGGCGTCAAGCGCTGCGCCCACCTGGCAGCCATGGACGTCAATGGCTTCTCAGACCCCTACGTTAAAACGTAAGGACGATATCGAACCACTAACTGCATGCCAGGGTCTATTGGATTAGACAAGATGGAGACATGTTGCTTCCTGTGCGATTAATAATGAATGTACATGATGGATTGACATTTCATGAGCCTCATTCCAGAACAATTTCCAAATGACCTATCCAGCACCAATCTCCCTCTCCATCTTGTTACCTGTGTTTGGCTTTTACTGGCCGTTGGCTCATATTGACCCCATGAATCACGTTTTTTCTTGCTCTCATGAGTGATAGATGGCTGGAGTTAACCCCGTACAAGGTAATAGTGACAAACAAGGGCAACTCTCACACAAGCGCAAGCCGTTGTGAAATATTTATGAGTCACTCACCGAGATAATGGTAACAGTTTATGTTTACTGACAGCCATCGCAATTGATTGAAAGGCAGTGACATGATCTAGAGTTATGGGCGTTCTGTATCACTGAGGAGGGAGCTTGTGTTTGTGTCATAGAGGCCCTTCTGAGTTTCATAACTCACTGATGAAAGAAAAGCAATACTGTGTGTGTTTCACTGTGTGTGTGGCTGTGTGTGTGGCTGTGTTTGGAGAGGGCAGGAGGGTCCCTGGTCTGAATGACGCTCGCTGACAGCAAGTGGTCAAATGAGGTTTAAAAATCGCCCTCTTCTTCACTGGGTGATCTCCTGAGAGTTCTGGTCTTAAAGTTGATTATTGGAGGAGTGAAACCCTTAACAACCTCCCATCACACACACATGAAGCTCAGCATGCCACCACTCTTCAGTAAACAACAATTCTCCTTTCCCGTCACGAATTAAACTCTCCTTCCTTCTTTACATCCACCGAACCTACGCATACAGCCCTCACGCATCCACAGTAATCTATCGTGCACCTTGTTTCATTTTGGATGTGTGATCGCATCTTTGCCCTTTGGCAGGGTATTTTTCCCAGATGCTTTGTTGTGTCTGAGAGCGTGTGGGAACATACGCTCTCAGAGCTGTGGGTGGTGGGTGGAAAGCAAATGTGAATAGAGAATTTGCCATGCTCCTTCCAGCTGGCTTAAAAATATCCTGAGAATTTTAGTGACACCTCTTGAAGGGATGCTGAGCTTTTTCACTCAGTGTTGTGTTGGTTATCATTTCTCACATATGTTAGTTTCACAAATAATGTATTAAACCTTAGAGGGAATAGCATGACATTGTGGGAAATAAACTGAATTCACTTTCCTGCTGAGAACCAGATGGATGCCACTGTCAAGTCTGTCAGTAAATATGGAGCTACAGCCAGCAGCTGGTTAACTTTGCCAAAAGCACTGAAACAGAGGACACAGCCGGCCTGGCTCTGTTCTAAAGTACAACAGTACAAGAAAAGTCAATACGAATATTTCCTTAAAGTGGACCTATTATGCTATATTGGAAAAATATATTGTATACACAAAACATGTCTGTGAAGTTTTTTTTTTACTTTTATCCAGAGCACTTGAATATGCCACCCAATTACCTACTGTTTCATTAAAGACACTTCACTGTCTAGTAAAAGTACAGTCACTTTTTAAAGCTGCCTGCAACCCTAAGACAGCCAACAGAAGATAATCTCCAATGTATTGATTAGCATATCGATTAATGTTAAGCAAATGTTTCATTCACACACCTCAACAAAGTGTGTTTCCCTGCAGGAACAGTGTCTTGTTGTTCTCACCTGTCTGAACGTCATTCAGGGAGTTTTTAGCCTCACGTTGTCCTGCAGCATCTGCTCCAGGTTTATCTTCTGTTGTCGTTCCTTTTCAAAGCATTATTTATGCTGTCCACTCCCAGTAGCGGCATTGTCACAAACAGAAGAAAACCCTCACACACCTCACTGAAGGTAAAAGTTATTCAGAGAAGGCCGAATCCATCCACCATGAGACATGTTAGCATTTAGCATGTTAGCATTTAGCATGTTAGCCGGTCAGACCTAGCATGCACCTGTTGAGGTGTGCTTGATTTGTGCCACTCACGTGCCCACCGGGTGGTGCATTAAAGTAGTGAGATCGTTTTAATACCATATACGGTATTAACTGTTTATCCCTACGGTTAAATATACAGTCTTCTTTGATTTTAACATTAAAATGACAAAAAATGACACATAGGCCTTCACAAAAAAGACTTACAGTTATTATTTTTCCTCTTGCCTTACTGTTTGGTTTTCTATTGTATTTGCTTCCCGGGTATGTTGCCTTTGCTTTGCCTTGAATTTAGAAAGGTACTTAATAAGCAATTGTATTATTATAAAAAGGGCCTATGAATACTTTCAATGTTGCCTTCAGGATAATGCTTCTTTCTGAATCATCCATTAATGAAGAAGTCACTAAGAATATAGTAAGAGTGACATGTCAGGGGGAAAAAACATAATCTATCCATCATTGACAGTTATTCCTGAGTGAACATAATGATTTTCTGTATGAACCTGCTCTGACCTTTACATAGTTATCAGTGGTATTTGCAGTCCCCATTAGTGCTGTATTATTTCCTCCAGCATTACAATGACCTACCTGCGAATTATGATGTCCAGGCTCTTATATGATGGTGTCTCATGTCTCTGCCTCAGGTACCTCAAGCCAGACGTTCAGAAGAAATCCAAGCACAAAACAGCGGTCATAAAGAAGACTCTCAACCCGGAGTTTAATGAGGTAAACATCACTTTGTGAATGTAAATCGCTTTGGGAGTGTGAAGCACATTTACAATGGTTGATGTAAATAAAACAGCTTCATTAAATCTAAACACTCCTCGGTGACGCTTCACTGCATGCAAAGTGTCTGCAACTTTATTTAAGACAGCCAATTACAGGTTTGACATTAATAGCTGTTGCCTCATTAGGGAATATTTTAGAGGTTTGTATGCTAATCAGGTGTGACCTTTTGACCTTTGCTCATGTACACTGACCCCTTTTCTTATTTGTTTTCACCCAGGAGTTCTTCTATGAAATCACCTTCTCAGAGTTAGCCACTAAGACGCTGGAGGTCACAGTGTGGGACTACGACCTAGGGAAGTCCAACGATTTCATAGGTAACTGCACATACAGCCAACAATTCACATTCCTTACCAATTTAAATGTATGAATGTTGCATATTTAATCATATTTTTAGTAGACTTTTGCTTTTGCCATAGAACGAAAAGGACGTTTCCACCTCGATAGGTTTTACATTTTTTTAATAACTGCACAAACAATAAGGGGAAAAAACAATAACAAAAAAAATGCGATTAAGGCATACTAAACAGAATTATTTTTGGATAATCATTAGCTGCATGGCTTATGGTTATCGGTCCACTAATGTTGTATCCATGGCAGATGTTACCACAGATATTTTAAGCTGGGCTATTATCTTCCACTGAGTGCAGCACTGTGTAATTTGCAGGGTTAGGGTGCCAAAAGGGTGTCAGTGACATTTGGCTGCAAATTAGCATTAAACTATCATCTATAAATGGGAGAAATTACATTATATGTATCTCTATTTGTCCTAAAGAAGTTACAGAGCTTCATGTCACATTTTCCACACTGTTCAGCGAAAAGGAAAACAAGTGAAAAAATATTATATTTGATGCACATTTGGAATTGCAATCAAGTATTAATACAGAATTGTTGCACCTATCATGAAGATGTTATACGTTTGAATACTGAAAATGTAAGCCTATTGGTAAATAAGTATATTTTTGCTTTTGGCATAGGGGAAAAAAAACCTTTCCAGCTTCTTGGGTCTCAATTTTTTTAAATATTAAAACGCAGTTACTGCAAAAGCAATGAGGCTAAAACAGACAACAACATATGCAATTAGTGCTATTTAGCAGTACATTAGAAAACAAGTCAACCCTATAACACAATGAAGATTTGTATAGATCAAAAAGGGTAGGTTAAAGCTAAAGCTAATTACACCTACTCTTCTTACAATAAGGAAAAATATTACAAAATTGCATTCTGATAACACATTTTTATTGGTTCATTTTAAAACCCTTGTTACCAAAACATACATTCAGCTCTTGAACTTAAATCCCCAAACATGAACTTTCTTTTGAGCCCCTCTCACTTGTTTTTATCTCTGCTCTGGTTAGGCGGCGTGTCTTTAGGGTGTCACTCGCAGGGCGATCCTCTGCAGCACTGGATAGACTGTCTGAAGAACAAGGGCACGAAGGTGGAGCGCTGGCACACGCTGACCAATGAGCTGCCTGGATCCACGCTGCAGGAATGAACTGATCCTCTTTCGCTGACACCGGAGAAACTGCCTAAAGAGAGACGTTTCACCGCATGCTCTGAGGATGTTCTGCATGCCTATGAAGGATTCACGTCCTGCTTACTGTGTGTCAAACATGAGATCATCATTCATGACAACATACCCAAGGGGGGTCACAGAGATCAATACTGTAATGGAAGATCTAAATAGACCCAATGCTAATCTGAGAAGCCACTGCAAAGCTAACGTCATGAGCATTTCCCTAATCATATTCATAGAGCTCCATGTCCCTTTTGTGAATTCAATGTCAATCGTAATGCTTCTCAGAGCTGCTCAAAAAGTGGTCAGATCTCAATTAACTAGAAAAATTGAAATCGTGCAAGAAAATATAATGAAGGAGAAGGCTGAATTATTCTCCATTATTCTTGCTCTTATTACATTCGGCTTGTTATTTTCATTCCATGCTGACATTAAACCTCCACCGTTATGACTCACAGCGCACATACCTCTCCCTCGCAATAATGGTTTGCCAAATGCTTCCGAAAGACCTCCAAGGTGGTCTTAATACTGTCTGACACTTTGTATCGATCGATTATGATTGCCATTGGATTGCCTGCAGAAAACACGAGAGGCTGTTGGTTTCTTCCATGTTTGATGGTTTTGTGTCAGTGATTTGCATGTTTGGTGTTGATGGAGCAAACTAAAAGTCAAATATGTGCCAGGCTCTGCTGCAGGACGTTCATCATTGTGTTGCTCCCAATTCTCCTGAGGTGTGTTGCTCTGATTAACTAAAGAGTTGTTTTTAATTCAATTCAAGGGTAACCGATTGTTTTCTATGCTGTTCAGTTGTTTAATGTGTCAGCTCTAATATCAGAGTTTCTTGTTGGTGACACGTTGATGTTGACCTAGATTTGCTTCACAGTCTGTAATTTGAGGAGAAGAGTGTTGTAATTAACAGGAACATTGCAGAGCTGATTGGTTTTATGGAGAGCTGTGCATGGTCATACTCTGACACACCGTCGATACAAATGTCAGCTTCTGTTTGATATCTAAATTACAAATATGAATGGTGTTTAGAGCACAGTGTCGTCTGATGATATCTCCATGACTGCTGCTTTACTAGAGAGCAGGACTTTATCTGAGTCTCATGTGGTTACAGAGGCATGCTGACATTACCAGTGGTGTTCATATGTAAATATAAACTGTGATTCACTTGCTTTGGATGTTTGTCTTTTGGAACTTGAAGTGCGCATGATTGTTTCTTCTTTTTTTCATAAAAATGTTCATATTGACTTATGTGCATTCCTGAATTTCTATTATATTTGTTCCAAAGTGGCCTCTTTGAATCTCTAATGTTTACGTGCAGCTCAGTGGGGATTCAATAAAGCCGATACTGCCATCTAGCCTTCAGGATCTGCTGTTACAGCCTCTTCAATAACATCAAGTTATGTGAGAATAAGTTATCAGATCAGAGGCAAAGAAAATTAACAAAGGCATCAGTGTTGCTTTAACACAACAAGAAACACAACATTTATGATACTGTGACTTCTTATGATTGGTCAGAAGAAATGTATAAAACTCTGATTTAAGTATATGCAAACTATATAGAGGAGGTGTGTGGGGTGCAGTGGATAGAGCCTTGGTGTTTGGATCAGGGGGTCACAGGTTCAAACCCCACGGCAGTCAGCATGTAGTTGTGTCCCTGGGCAAGACACTTCACCTCAAATCGCTCCTGTGGGGATTGCCCACAGTACTGAGTATGTAAGTCGCTTTGGATGAAAAGCGTCTAACAAGTGACATGTAATGTATATAGAGGCCAGTAATAGTCATATTATTTAGAACTGCTACTAAAAACGTGATTAAAAGGGTATAGCTACTGAAATTACAGCCTTGCAATGTTTGAAAACCCTCTATCTGAATACCTGTGGTTGAAATTATAATATAGCATTTGCAAATACTGGATAAGTAAATTAGACACAAACCTCAAGTATCCAAAACAGAACAAGAAATAGTATTAAAACCAAAGCAATATTCTATTTACTGGGATGTAATTAGTTAAAAATCATGTTAAGACACACCAAGATTGGATTTTTTAATTCAGACACCATCTGTGTATCTCATCTATCTATCTATATATCTACACTATCTATATATCTATCTAGAGGTCAACATCAATGCATTAGGATGTTTTTGATAAACAAGTCTCAATGCATCATGGTGTGAGTGTCTGACCCAGAGTAATGGACTTTGGGACAGACACAAAGCTCTCTGCCGCTTTGCAGTTTATGATTATTGTGCATTTTCTCGTTTATCCTGGAAAAACTTTTGAGTAGGCTATTTCTGTTTCATCTTAGTCACAGTTTGTTCCTCAGTGTGCGCTCAGCCTGACAAACACCAGAGACACCTGTCCTCTGCAGATTCTCTCACACGCTCTCCTAATGTTACTGATGTACAAATATAACCAATTACACACTTTTAAAGGAGTGCTTGCTGAAACTGGGCCACACACACAAATAAGTCATTTGAAAGAATTTAGGGAGGACTGGACTTCTGTTTTACTTTCATGATCTAAACTGAGATTATTGTACAAAAGAAAAATAAATATGAGGGGACGTTTGAGGACAGTAAACGTCACATATTAATCTAAAACAACACCAGAGATGCCGCCCTAGTTTAATTGTATTTCAAATACATAGGCAAAAAAAGACTTCACTTATAACATCCCAAAAACTAATTTTAATAATGGAGACAAGCTCTAATAATGCAGTTAAATAAGAGTCATTTTTGCACAGGGATTACATTTCAAATCCAGTGGTTTGGCAGATTTTTGTGCAACAGAAATAATGTATTTAAAACCAAGCTGTGTCCTTTCTGCGGGGACAAGCACAGCCTTACTGCTGATGAAAAACACATAACAGATAACCATAAGAGCTTCTAGCAGCACATTACATCACAGAACAGTGCATTTCAACACCAAACACCCGGCTGTCTGGTGCTCTGTACTGGTTTGGATTTTTTTTTTTAATCACATAAATTGTTTTGGTTTGTGAGAAAGGCATGTTTAGAATTATTCAGCCCATGTTATTGAATAATTATTATAACTTTAAAATATTTCCTCCAGTTGAAGTAAGCTCATCATGGTCGTCTCATTTCAATAAAACTGACATCATGATGAACAAGTCATTATCTGGAAAGGCTGCTGGTGAAATAAAGATAAAGTTTGTCTTCACCAGATGAAGACAAACAGAGACCCTTCATAGAAATATTATAGTGATATTTCACCACAGAGCTCTGAATCCACTCTGTGATGATAAGTGGTTTTCATTAAAGAGCCAATAATGAGCACATCAACGCCACCTAGCCAGGATCGTGATGAAGAGTGAGGATGTGGCACAGTAATAACGAGCGGAATATGAGCCACAACACATTTCAATTTAGCTTTATGTGTATTATAAAGCTACTACAACACAGTTCATGAGTGCATTTGCATGGGTATTTACATTTCCTGACCCCTTTGACTCTTGAGTACATTATTTTAATAGATTTACTTTGTTACATTTCACCACTTTCAAAATGTACGTCAGTTTATTACGTTAGTTTCACAGTTTGGAAAGATAAAAGTAATTTTCACTAAAGGACTAATAGAAACTGATATGAATAATTCATTGTGTTGACACTAACTGTGTCAGCTGGATAAAGTAGAATAAGTCCCTTTCTAAGTGAGATAATTATTCTTTGGTGTGAAGCTTTGTGATATTTTAACAAGAAATCTAATGTTTGTTTAACTTTTCCAAGTAGAAAATCAACAACAATCCTCCGGAGCATTAATTCACACTCATTTTTGTTCAGCCTCAGTTCTCTTTGTAAATTAGTTTGGCAGTAACAGAGGAGCATCGCCACAGGTCAGTTTATCTCATTATTGCCTCTGCTGGCGGACATCGTGATCACGCTGCCAAGCTGACTCATAGCCTCAGTGTTTATGTGACCCAGCGGAATAATCCCTGACCCACTTACTGCATCTGGATCTGACTCTGTCTGCTGCTGATCCTGAACTGTATTTACCTAATGCGAAATTAGCTGAGCGCAGAGAAAAATACCATCTGCTGTCAAAATGTTAACATTGGCGTGGGGGAATGTGCTGCTGTCAGACATTATGAATGCTGTCATGTTTCTGCAAATCTAGGTGAAACATATTTGACCTTAGTTCTTTTATATTCTGAATACAGTCAGGTTTAGTTTGTAAGTACCGTCGTGTTTCATGTTCTTTATTACAACAAAGCACTTCAACAGGAGCTTTGTATCTCTTTATCTTTAACCAAGCCCTCAAAATAATAGTTTTGTACAACCAATGTACCACAGCAAAGATAAGCAACTGTCACCTGAGGGAAGCTAAAACAAAGGTCATTTTTGGCATTTTTAGACATCAGCATGGCTTGGTTGGATGGATATTTACACCTTTGACAAAATGATCTTAACAAATATCAGCCACAAAATGTAGAACAGACATTCATGGTTCCCTTCTTATTTTGGCGATCATCTGACTTTTTTTCTGGGGGGAGAAGGGAAATGGTTGGACAATCATCGATGATATGATTTCATGATGCTGTCATCAGCATCATGAAATCATATCACGGGCCTCTCGTCCATTAGTGGATGGATTGTGTGTTGATGGTTGCCAGCAATTTACAAACCCTTGCAAGAAAGTTAAGGAAGGCATTGACCTTAAATGGTTAACATTAGCATAGGTCGTCGGACACTGTGCCTTGTGAGAGCTTTCACAAATTGAGGGTTACCATTTAGACACAACCTAGTAGGAGCTTGCTTCCTTCTGAACGGGGACATGGTTAGTGGTTGTTGTTTGAAAGAAGGAATATATTTCCTACATGGAACTGCTTTCAACAAGTTATGTGGATTTGTTGAGTAACTGGGTCGTGATATCTGGAAAGGAGCATTACTGTTGAGATCTCAAATGTATTTTTAGGTGCTTTGGCTTAGTGCCATCTATTGCCAATGTGAAGAACATCCAGCATCTCATACCAAAAATCGAGATTGAAAAATAGGACTGCAGGTGAGTCAACTGCTAATGTTTTGGTGCAGAGAATTATAAACTGATAAATGTTCATCACTGTCAGATTGGGTGACAATAATTATTACAAACTATTTAAATACTACTTGTTCCCAAATATTCCCAATAAAAAAGTAATTTCACTGTCTTTGTTATGAATGATCAAGGAAGTGACATACTTCAGAGTAAGCAGCCAACAGTAATAGCTCTTTTTAAAGGGTTTTAAAACCTCAAAGATAATAATGAGGGATATTTGCCTTTGATTTGGTTCAAGTCATCTGAGGCTTTAGCTTTCATAACAGTCTTCTTCCTGGGCTCCGGGCCTCTCCCGTCAGCATTTGCTCTTCCTGCTGCTTCTGCTCCACTGCCTGACAACAGCAGGAGCTTTCAATCCTCACAGCTTACACAACATCGCGAACGGACAACTGCATTAATACTTCAACGTTTTTTGTAGTTGCAGTCGGCTAAGCTCTCCGGATATCACTCCCTTTTTGACATTCATTCTCCACAAGAAGAACATATCGTTAATCTCCCCCGCTGCAAAACAACAATGAAAAACACGTTTCATGCATTGTGTCTTTATTATGAATGTGCTGCAGGAGTATAATATTCCAAGTGCCAGCGTAATCTTTGTAATTTACAACTTCTTTCATCAAATATTAACAAAAATCCAAAGCATGCCAATAACCACAAAGATTATAGAAGCCCGGTGGTAACTAGGGTTGCAAAATTCCGGGAATTTTCAAAGATGGAAACTTTCCATGGGAATTAACGGGAATTTATGGGAATTTTCTAAATTTAAGGTTGGCTCTTCATAGGGAACTAAAATATAGTTGGGGAAAGTATATTTTAGCATAATCTTGACTAAAACAAACCAATGCCATTCAAGTACACTTGAATATCCATGCCATAGCACACTGCTTACTGCATGGCTATTGAGACCACACAAAGGTTCGCAACAGGCTCACAAATGTGAGAGTGGAAACACTGGTTGGCATTCGGGCAAACCTAAGGCTCTTTGAGCCTGACACAGAGCCATCCTCAACAAGGCTGGACAGTGACACTGCAGAGGAAGACTCAGAGTTGGATGTTGATGAGGCCCAGGAAGAGACAATTGACTGAAAGGGTTTAGCAAAAATGCAGAGGATTGCTTGAAGGAAGATTTTCATTTTTAATAGGACTTTTTGGAGGGAGAGAGGCTCTTTTCATTTAATATTTTGAATGGGACTTTTTGGATGGGGTGTGCATTTTTGTTCATTTTTTAATGAGTGGGGTT
>NW_011361403.1:31311-38827 GCF_000735185.1 Notothenia coriiceps
AATATCCTCTATTCCAGAGGACACGCCACGGCCAAGTTCAGCAGTGGGGGACCAAGAGGAGGAGGAAGACGAGGATCAGGTTGAGGGAGGGCTAGGGATGCAAAATTCCGGGAATTTTCAAAGATGGAAACTTTCCACAGGAATTAACGGGAATAAACGGGAATTTATGGGAATAAACTGGGAATTTTCAAAATCGAAGGTTGGCTCTGTATAGGGAACTAAAATATAGTTGGGGAAAGTATATTTTAGCATAATCTTGACTAAAACAAACCAATGCCATTCAAGTACACTTGAATATCCATGCCATAGCACACTGCTTACTGCATGGCTATTGAGACCACACAAAGGTTCGCAACAGGCTCACAAATGTGAGAGTGGAAAAACTGGTTGGCATTCGGGCAAACCTAAGGCTCTTTGAGCCGGACACAGAGCCATCCTCAACAAGGCTGGACAGTGATACTGAAGAGCAAGACTCAGAGTTGGATGTTGATGAGGCCCAGGAAGAGCCCGTTGACTGAAAGGGTTTAGCAAAAATGCAGAGGATCGCTTGAAGGAAGATTTGCATGTTTAAATGGGACTTTTTGGAGGGAGAAGGGCTCTTTTCATTTAACATTTTGAATTGGACTTTTTGGATGGGGGGTGCATATTTGTTCATTTTTTAATGAGTGGGGTTGAGGGGGATGAGTAACATTCAACACAACATTCCTGTTTTCGTTCTTCAATGAGAAAAAATATTTGTTCAATAAAATAATTAAAACTTGTTCTGTTCTACTTAAAAAAAAATTAAATAAAAAAAAACATCTGTTGAAATTTCATGTTTTTTTGTTTAATTTTGCCTCGAATATTTCCAAAATTCCCCAGCTTAACTTCCCATGGAAACTTTCCGGAAATTTACCGGAAACGTTCCGCCCCTTTGCAACCCTAGTGGTAACACAATGTCAGTAACTGCGCCTATGTTAGATCAAAACTACTTAAACTCATATTAACTAGAGAGTTATCACAATATTGAGATTTATATCTGCAGAACACATCACTGTCGATTACAATTAAATGTACATGTTAATTGGTAATAGAGGAAAAAAACTGCCACATTAAATCATTCTGCATGTGTGAGTATCTGTACATGATTCAAAATCCAGAGTTTTATAGATCATCGATGAAGCCCAGGTGCTTCAGATCACAGTGAGTAGATTAAAGGTTAGTTAAGAATATAAGAAGAATAAGATAGAATAATAAAGACAACCAAATGGGCAAATAATTATGGTTCTCATTGCTGTTTTAGGTTTTTTAAAGGGGACAAAAAGCCACAATCTGTCTTGTTTGCGAGTATGGGCTACCTGTGGCTGCAGACTGTGGCTGCAGACTGAGGCTGGAGCCTTTGGCTGCAATAACAAGCAATTTCATTTGTTAACCAAATACAGATGCCCATATGCATACAACTATACCACCAACTGTCAACCGCGGCACAGCACTTCAAGAGCATCACTTATGCTTATGAAATTCAGTTTCAATGTGATCTTTTACAAACATTATCAAAAGATATATTGATGATAATAATTAGTATAGTAGATGCTACAGTGTTTTTTGTTGTGTACCCTTCCCAGGCTCACAGTGGTCAGTGGTGTTGAGCGGATATACAAACAGTAGAGTTGCAGCAGAGTAAAAAAACATGTTTCGTCTCTACAACAACTCT
Organism: Notothenia coriiceps; assembly: GCF_000735185.1. Lineage (NCBI taxonomy): Eukaryota > Metazoa > Chordata > Actinopteri > Perciformes > Nototheniidae > Notothenia > Notothenia coriiceps. The sequence continues at coordinate 33,005 of NW_011361403.1, forward strand.
GTGTTTAGAGTCGGCTCTTCTTTTTGGCACATATATTTCCTCCCAGTGATGACTGTGCCTCCTGTGTGAGACTTTCCATAATCCCTTGCAGTTTAGCACCCGTAGCTAGTCCTTGGTAAGCCTCTTTTTCATCCTCTTTTGCCACCCATACACATGATGTATGGGCGGGAGTCATGAGAACCACAGAGAAGAGTCAGAAACAAGAGGACACACAGAGATTCAAAGTGTTTCTTCTCTTCCAGGACTAATATCTGCTCTGTGATTCCAATGCAGCCAAACCAAATCCCAGAGCTTCTCCATGTTTGAGAGGATATTTGACGGCAAACAGATGTGTCCTGTCATCGGGTGCAGTGAAGGGCGGACATTTTGTTGCATGTGGCGCTGAAACTGGGAGGCAGTCCTTGATGGTTCACGGTCTGAAACCACCTCCACCCCTCCTCCAGTCCAGCTTGTTTGAGTCACTTCTCGAAGAGTTTCTCAAGAATCATTCTGAATGACCAGAATACGAAGGGGCTGATTAGACTTTCTTCTCCCTTCCTCTGACTCAGAACAGCTGCATTTGCATATTTTATTTTCTTCCATTAGCAAAAAGGGATTTATATAGATTACAGAAATACAAGTACGCACTGTATATCGGGTGCATATTTGTCACACATCCAGGTAATGACTAGGCGGTAAAGACGGTGGTACAGGTGCGGGCCGGACGGTCAGTTGCCTTATCCAGTTTCATCCTGGGATGAAACTCAGGTTTTCACATTTACTAAAGAAAAGAAAAGGAAGCGTATTAGTTTTAGAGTTATATTGTGAAACGACTTGATATGGATAGATAAACTTCATAGACCACAGAGGACAAGTTATGTAATGAGAAAAACACGGGTTGTCCCTGAGCCCTTAAAGTTGTGTGCTCTTCTAGTCATTAAGTTAATTAGAACATGTCTCGGCTTAATTAGACCCAACAGGCAGCATCAAAAACAAAGTAGGCCTACAGATGAGTATCTGCTTGACTGAAGGGGAAAGGCAAAGAGTCTTTTAACTGACCATACATGTATACATTTAATCATGAAGTACAGAGGTGACAAATATTACTCCATTTCTCATACACGGGTCGGTTACTGCAGGGGGGTTCCCATTATATTGTACTTATATATGTTTTTAAATGGTTTTCTAATGTCTAAAAACTACAGTAATATGAATCCAACATTCTTTTAGCAACAACATTTTTTTCCTACACAACACTGAGGATAATCTCACTTACAAATGAATGTGCAACCATGTGAGCTAGCTTACCTGTGCTAAACATTGTTGCCTATCCATAACAGCAAACTAGTTAGCTAAAGACATGTATTATTATTGTAATTGTTTAGTGTCGCATTCACTTTAAAAAAGTATATTTTGTATCCCTGGCTTAATAAGCAACCCAATTTTCTAAATTAAGGAGCCATTGTACTTTTAGGACACCTCTGATGATCAATTATAGTCACTGCTCTGTTATCATATCTCTTTATTCAGTACATTAAATGTACACATATTTGTCTTGTGAGCATGTCAACAACTAACACGTTGACACATGATATGAAGACACACAGGGACAGAGAGCCTTCACATTATGTACCAGCAAACAGGGCGAGACATACATCTGACAGCACATATCACCGCAGAGACACACACAGCTGGAGGCAGGAGGCTGCCGGGGCCGATAAACAAACATGTCAGCAAGTGTGTTTGAGTCTCATGTGATTAATGTGCTCTGATCGCTGTATAGCAATGACATGGTTCCTAAAGTGCCACCCTGAGTCGTGCAGGCATTGTAACTGAGCGAGGTATATTGCCAACAAGGGTAATACTATCAGTGATTACAGTCAGATTATGCTAACGAAGGTTAATTTAATAATGTGTCGGGATAAACAGGGACAGCAGCACTGACAGGAAAATCAGTGTTAGCAAGGCTATTGATACAAATCAGGGGGATTAATCACTGCACACAGAGGGGTAAAAATGTGAGGTAAGGGTTTAGAGCAGCAACAACTCAAATAACAGAAAAAAAACAAGATTAATTTGTATTATAGCCCCATTTATATATCATGGTCTTGCAATCATGCTATATTCTAATAATATAGTGTAGGATCATACCTATATAAGACATATTTATACTTTTTATTTTTCAAAATACCAAACAGATCATGCATTTTAGCCATTCCTCATTTCGCTCAATTTAACACTGTCTTTTCATGGGCTGATTCTGTGAGAACAGCACCATCTACAGGCCTGGCATATGTACTACAGCGTCTCCAGCGCTTTCGAACGGCAATGTCGGTGGCTGTCTCCTCCTGATTGGTGGAGTTGGCCCAATAGCCGTAGCGCCACTTATGTGACGTCAGAGAAGTGTTCAAATCTGGATCAGTCTGTATCAGATCCGTTGCAGCCCCTTTTTAAGAGATTTGGGTATGGAGGAAAATAGAGAGGGTTGTGTTTTCTGACACTTGGTGAGTTCCCTGGAACACCGGGGACACATATTCATGTAGAAAAGACGTACAAAAGTGCATTTTGCATGATAGGTCACCTTTAATGTAAATCTTAGTCTGTACGTATTTACAAGTGTTTATTATTATAGTCCTATTTCCCCTATGGTTATTGTCTATATGAATGTAATGTATTTGGAATCTATCAGTTTAATAACTGTTTGGTGCATTTTTTTTTCTTTATTCTCGTTTTTCAGATTCAATGCATGTGCTAAAGCAGGTATATTTTATATTTTCTTTTTACTGTATGAACAACAGAGTACATGGATTGGTATAATAAGTTGTGTTATTTAATAAAGAATGTCAGAAAATTCTGTTTTCATGCATCCAAAGACATTATTTTAGGCTTTGAGAAACAGGGATGAAAATGTTTCACTATTTTACAGACCAAATGATTAATCGAATATACAAATAATAATAAGTTGCAGCTCTTTTAAGGTTCAAAGGTCAGATCTTGGAGACTCACTGGCCAGGTTGACGATGCAAGCGATGATAATGAGCGTCCCTCCAACTAGAGACACTATGGAGAGCATCTTGGCCACTCGTCCCAAACGCACAGCGCCGTCCAGGTTTCCCTGCTCGAGGCTGTTCTTGGACTGAAGGAGAAGGAAGAACCATCTGTTAGCTTGAGACATGTTTATAATTATTTAAAACACAGCTAAAAGATCCTGTTCTCACCATGACAGAGTAGACAAATCCAACAATGTTGATGGGCCACACGGGGCAGAAGCAGGCCAGCACGGACAGGAAGAGGTAGTCTTTGACCTTGGTGCGGTCCAGCGGAGGGTTGGTGGCGATGCTGGAGTGGCGGGAGATGGACGGCCTAGGAGAGAAAGCGGTGTAGCCGACGGAGCTCGCCCTGCTGCCCTTCCTCGTCTTGTTGTGGTGGGGGTGGGGGTAGGAGATGGAGTGTTGTCTTCTGGGAGGAGAGCAGATGACCGGAGAGGGGCTCTCTGCGGGCGCCGAGTGGATCCCGTTACCTACACATGAGGGACAGAAAAGGACGAGGAAATGTCAAAACACTGGAGGAGATAAATGAACTGTGAACTGCCTTTTAAAACTAAAATACCAACACTTTCAAGGTATCTAAACCAGAAGAGAGAATTGAGAGAATTGAGAAGTGAGAATTCCCATCTACCCATAGGAATTTGTGTATATTATTTTACGAGCTGTTACTTTTGATTGGATGATTTGATCTTGATTATTTTATTGCTAGCTCCAGTCTGCTGTCTGATGTGAAAAGCAAGCCGGCAATAAGCATATACGACTTGGTGATCGATGTATTTCAGATAATCAAAGATTCTTGATTCTGTAAATGAAACACTAAATTATGTTGAAAATGAAGCATTGCCGTTTGATTGAGTATTGAAGATTGCTTAAAATCAAGCATTTTCCATAGGAGACTTTGTAAAGCCAGGTGGATTCTCTTAGCACCACAGTTGCTGATATTCTTCATATCCTTCACATCTTTCCTTAAACCCATGGTCTGTTTCACTGAGGTTTAGTAAAGGTGGTTAGACATAGGACCTGATATTTTTCTTCTATTCAACCTGCTGCCCTTGACTCCTCCACTGAAACTTGACTTTGCCTGAGTAAGCTGACTAAGCCCCCTCCTCCTCCACCCGCTGCCTCAACACAGGTCAAACTCTGTCACTTACTGTTCTTCAGCTTCTCGTTGATGACAATGACCAGCTCGCCTTTGGACTTGCTGCGGGGGGGCCTCGTGATGACCGGGCTGCTGCTGCTGCTGCTGAGGATGAGAGGCTCAGCTCTGACCCCCGGACATGGCACAGAGACGGGGGTTTGGCTCGACACCGAGTCCTCCTGGTCCAGCAGCGACGGCTGATCCTCCCCGGCCCAAATGGCAGGAGCTGGCGTCATGTTCACAGCCATGCTGTCAGAGAGTGAAGCCTCTTGTTTGTGGTCCATTTCTGTGTTTGCTGCCAGTAGTTCACCTAGGGGTCAGAACATGGGTTTAAGCATTTTTGTAAACAGAAGGTGCAACACACCCCATCTGCTTACACAAATCATTGTGCTGTTGTTTTTGCTGAAAATGTGTACTATTTTCTTTTTAGAATAGCAGTGTTTTGTCACCCTAAAATAACATTCTATTTCATTTCAACAACAAAAAATTGTATATTCACATAAAAAAGATTAAACACTATTATTAATGGTGCATTTTGCAATACAAAAACAATGTTCTCTCTGTATCAGGGGCTTGGAAAGCTAATCAAAAACCACCGAAGGATAAGATCAGTGGAGGTTTAAGAACCAAAATAAAGGGATCTATTACATTTCTATGGAGCAAATTGATATATTTGGCCTAGAGTAGCTCCTTCTCACCCGAGAGCAGATCTGAACCCTTTCACACATAGAGGCTACTACAGTGGACAGCTTTGCAAAAGGTGTTTTCTTGTATATGCATGGGTTTTGATGGCATGGTTGCACAGCCACTACATAGGACCCTATTGCATCATCCCTTACACTGCCACTCAGTGGAAAGTCAGTGTAAGTGCATGATACATTTCTCTAAACCAAGATGGACGACAGAAAGCCAGATGGACCTTGGCTGAAGTCGAATAGTCCCTTTAGCTTAGGAACCTTCCTAACGGACTGAAATGACGGAAGTCCCTCACTGGCAGCCATGGTAAGTACCGTTCCAATTCTCCAAATGAAAGGAAAGGAGTTTTCAAACTTCCTTTATAACCTCCTTTAGCTTAGGAACCACTGGACCTCCCTTGAAGAAAGGAGAGGAGAAAATGCTGCCCCACAATGCCTTGCAGCCGCAGCATTTGCCGTCACACAACAGTCGGCCGTTCACGGAAACAACCGATTATGACCGAGAAATGATATCATGAACGTTATGGTGCTTATTAAGCATTTTAAAACGTATGTGGTAACCATAGACTGTATATATAAAGGTGGTAACTTGCCAAAGTGCTTTGTTTTGAACGTTCATCAGTATTATAATCAAAAAGAGAAATATGAACGTTAGTTTTTACTGAAATGATCAAATAAAGTCAACATTTCACAGTCTTTACTGAGCTGTGTGGTTACTTTTTTATTTAAATTCCAACTTGAAGAATATGTTTCTCTTTTGTCCACGTTCATAAAGCATAAAACAACAGCATCAGAGCACGGTGCAGAGTCTCTAGATGAGTTTACAGTAGTCCCTCGTTCTTATTATACATCCATGTTGTAGTCCGCTGTTTAGAAAACTGTAGTTTCCATAGTTTCCCCACAGCAGCAGACGCACAAAATGACGTCCGCTGGCGCATCATAAACACGTCGGATAGTGAAAGTG
>NW_011361404.1:0-1134 GCF_000735185.1 Notothenia coriiceps
TCCGAACCACTGGCCCACCACCTAGAGATGTGCTGAGATTGAAGGGGGAAATCATCTGAGGACGCTGCAGCAAAGCCCAGCAGGTAGTGACTACCTGTGCTTCCACCTCGACCCCATTACATTTTTGGTAGCCAATATTTTACTTTTGATTTCACTGCAACTATTTTGACGGCTTGTAATAAAGTGATTATAATAGGAGCAAACAAGCTGACGTCACAGTTGACCTCCCTTAGACGCTGCCGCTGGTGGGCAAAACACAAGCAGCAAACATTTCAAATGTTGGAAAATGGTTGGCACAAAAGCAAATATAAGATTATAAGTAGTTTGTGTAGTATGGTGTACAAAGACACACAAACAGTACCAGACTATCGTTTCACAGATTTCCACATGAAATCACAGAATCCGTTAGCAACTTAGCATGTAGCCTATTACATAGCCTGTTTATAACCTGCAGGCTACAGACAACGTTATGAGATTCAAATTTGGTCTGGCCTTGAGGAGGAAAATATATTTAATTCTTGAGTTTTCGTGCAAGGACCTTTCCGTGGCTTGGTGGCCATTTTCCAAATGTTGCCAGGAAACAGGAAGTTGGTGTCGCTTCAGTATACATCGTCTAATCAGCTCAAAATTTGACGAGCATTACTAGCCCACGGCCCCGACACCATTAAAATAGCCACATTGACCAAAAGTCGTACCGCCATACTGGCAACAGGAAGTTGCTGTAAATGTATGACGCCGTGCTTTAGTGAACTCCTCCCACAGATTTTGTCTGGATGGCCTTGAATTTGGTCAGTTCCATCTTAGAACCTTGAGCATAAACTTATATCAAAATTGTGACTATTCATGCAACAACTTTGCCATGACGAGGCGGCCAATCACCAGAAAACCGAAATTTGGTATAACTCCAACAGACTTTCTTCTATTGACAACACATGTTTCTATTGTACCGTATCTCATTTACTGTTAGTTGTAGACTCTTGTGGGAGGCATCATGATTGTCAGTAGAGACCGCCAAATTATAAAGCCACGCCCCTTTACATTAACCGTTTGTGATAGACTCTTGAGGAAGGTGTCATTGCACTAAGCAGAGTTCCTTTGTTATCTCGGTCACTTAGCCCCGCCCAATCACATAAC
>NW_011361405.1:0-13111 GCF_000735185.1 Notothenia coriiceps
CCCCCCCCCCCCCGTCCAGTTGCGCTGCAGCTGTCATTGCCGCGTCCAAGGCAAACGTCTTCATAGAAACAAAAGGGGTTTGTCACCGGTTGTGCTGCACACACCCAAACACACATGCAGAGCTTGCAAACTCTCGCGGGACCCACAATCCCCCGCCCCTCCACACAGACCACAACAAGATTTAAATTTCAAGCATTCTCTGATGCTGGCCAGATACCAGAAGAGAAGGAAGGACGAGTTGGAAGAGAAGAAGTATTCAGTTAAACAGGCATAGAGGAGGAGTTGCTAAACAGATTAAAGTCATTAAATTAGCTCTCCCCCTTTCTTACTCAGCCCCATTGGCCCGGCCAGAGTCTAAGCCTTCACCCATGACCCGTTTAAGATCTAACTTGATTAGTCAATTCCTCCACAGATTTACCCTCGCTGGCTGTCATTTTCATTCATTCCTCAGTCGTCACGGCTGGTTTAAGAGTCACAAAACAGACGGAAAGAGGAGGAGGGAAAGTGTTGAGGAGGGCCAGAGGATTAAGCTTTTTGGTTTTTCCCTTGGGGGTCATACTGTGGTGTAAAACTCGCTAACTGCCATGCCGGTGTGTTGCACTCTGGATCACGGCGTTCACTAAATGACCCGTTCTTCACACGTAACGCTGTTGTGGTTGTGCCGTAAGTTAAAAGGCTCACACTCAGGCCTCAGTCTGTGTCAAGAGGCTAGAAACCACTTAGTGTGGCTAAGTGACAAACACAGGTGGAGGGCATAAAGGACCTGTTATTGACTTTTCTGGGTCATTTATTTACTCATGAGAGAACACCTGTCAACGGGAACATTTACTTTTCCCCCCTTCTCTCCAATCTACAATCCATTTCTCGAAAACAATTATTTAATGCCATTATCTTCCTCAACATCCTGTTTTTTTAATCTCTCTCCACATGTTCCACTCTCCCCCCCCCACATGGTAACCTGGCAGCATGTTAAATTAAGCTGCCATTTTGATTTTCTCTGTGCGTTTACTCTCCTAAATCCACCCCCCCCCTCCTTTACAACTCTCAGGGGAAGTTTTATATTAACTTGCTGAGCATTTCACCTGCCTGTGTGTGTGTGTGTGTGTGTGTGTGTGTGTGTGTGTGTGTGTGTGTGTGTGTGTGGGGGTGGGGGTGGGTGGGTGTGAACCAGTGCCTTTGTATGACTTTTGATGTGTGCAAGCGCACATTGGGGTCCAGGTTCTCTTTGTGTCTGCCTCTCTGCCTGAACAATAAATGCTCACACAGACACACACACACGCACGCACGCACGCACGCACGCACGCACACACACACACACACACACACACACACACACACACACACACACACACACACACCTAAGTAAATAAGGTATGCATCCCCACTGTGGTGCTCAATAACTTCAATAAACACGCCTGTCAATCATCTACACACACAGAGACTCTGCAGATTTGGAGGCTGATTTGAGTGTGTGCGGGCGGGCAAGTACAGAAAATGTGTCTGCATCATGTGCACACACACATTCTTTTAGGCAAATAAAAACGTCCCACTTTCAGCGTTTTTTTCAATCAGCTGGCAGACTATGTTACCCGATTAATGCAGGAAGGACTTTCCACATTATAAACACTTCAGAGGTCAATTCTTTGCGGCGCTTCACACCATTTGGAGAGTTTTAGTGTGGTAAAAATAGGCTTATACTCTCTTTTTTCGCTCAGTGTCCTCCTCTTTCTCTCTCTCCCACACAAACACTTGTACAGAACAACACCTGTGAGGCTGCCTGCTGGGAGGTCAATGCTAGAGGTCATCCTTCTTTTCTTCTCCCTTAGACACACACACACACACACACACACACACACACACACACACACACACACACACACACACACACACACACACACACACACACACACCCACCCCCCTCTTCCCTTTTTCTTCGAGGCTACTCCACCTCCCACACACCCACCTGGTTCTCCTCAATAACAAGATTTTGCACCACCTCGACAGAACAATGCAGCTTTTCTGTGTTTGCTCAGTAAATGGCACTTATTTATTTACATTCCTTGTAATGTTATATGATGTCACTGTAAATCAGCAGGAGGATCAACACTGATATGCGCAATTATCACAATTAAAAAAACAAACGGTAAACTCGACAATATTTTTAAAGAAAACATTAATTATATGGCTTGTTTTTCCCATAACAGCCTTTTGGTTAGCATTCTACAAGTGAGGGATTATATTAAATATTTTCTGACTTTTTTTATATATGCCAACTCAGGAGAGAGTATATTGGATTTCATTGAACTGAGAGAAGGAAAGAGGAAACGATGGAGAGAGAAAGGGAGAGGCCGAGTCGTGGCATGCCTACCTAATTCACAACAGCTGAAACAATGCAGGACCTGCGAGTGGAAAGACTAAGAAGTCACACACACACACACACACACACACACACACACACACACACACACACACACACACACACACACACACACACACACACACACACACACACACACACACACACATGTCCTCCAAACAAAAAATGTCCTCACAGATGAGTTGTTTCTCAATGATTTCAAATGTTCAAGTCATAACAATCCTTTACTTTTTCCAATTGGTTTCTTATACAGAAACAACAAATAGGAGGAGACGTGTGTGCGGGCAGGTTACAGGAAAGTTTCTCCGGTGAAATAAATTGATGAGATTAGAGAAATGATGTTAGTGTGATCCGATCAGCCCCTTGGAGAAACAAATCGAACACACACATATGGACAAACTCAGAGTGGCAGACACACTAACGGACATGAACACGCTGACAAAGTATTCCAGGAAAACAGAGCCACAGTCCAGATGACGGGTGATTGGATAATCTGAGCAGTCATGGGAGGGTTACTGGGTTCTGACACACTGAACTCTGGCCGTACATCTCAGTGTGAATTAGGCAAGCTAACATGGATGCTTACTGCGGACATTTTGTCAATTTGTTACTTAAACTCTTTGGCATGTTCTGAATTGGCAGGACTTTACTTTACTGCAACACATTTTTTTTTCAATTATTATTTTTGGCATTTTTGCCTTTATTTGACAGACTAGACAGAGAGTGAAAATGTGGAGAGTGAGGAAGGCATGTCACGCTAAACAAAAGTCCAGAGGCTGGAATTGAACCCCGGATTGTTGTGCGCTGTAACCACAGTTGTATAAAGTCGCTCCAGCCGTGTTTATTTTTCATCATTTGTTTCATATACTTTCAAGTAGTTGGGTTTATCATGTGGTTTTGATGATTTAAATAGATATATGTATACAGTTTATTCAGAATGATACATGGAGTGCTTATTTGTGGGAAGCAGACGGCTGTCAAACCAAAACAGCTGAAATACTGATGGGCTTTCAACAACATAAAATGCGTACCAGATACATTTTTTTGTGTTTATTTTAACTTTTTAAAGCTTAATATGCAGTTTTACACCGAGATTTAAGATTAGACTAATGATTAGGATTTCCAAACCTGAACAGAAAGGTTGTTTTAAACCTTACCTAGGGTTTCTCTAACATGTAATGCTTAACATTTCAGTGGTGTATTTTAACAAAGGGTATATTTCCTTTTTTAATCTATTTTTGACTGTTAATTACTAAAATGTAAATGTGTAGGCAGTTCTAGGTGAAAATTAGGAGATGTTCCAGCGTCACAGCGTGGATCCCAACACACCCAGTGAGCTGCTGGCCCAGAGTGGCTCCACGTCTACTCCCGTCATTAAACAGTTGCTGACACAGTCGGTGCGGGGAAAGGCAGTGAGTCACGAGTTTACAGATAGAGTGAAGAGACTACAGCGTGATGATGTGGAGAGCAGAGACTATCAGAGAGATAAAACCATAGAGAGGAGGAGTTTGAAGGTGTGAAGGAGAAGGAGCTGGAGGGGGTGAGGACAGGGGAGGCGTGCAGCCATGATTTAGGGACAGGGGTTATAACAGACACGTGTGCACTAGGACACACAAAGACACACTCTGGCCTCCTGTTCTGCTGTCGCCGGGACTAACTAGCCCTTCACAGGAATGTCCATCTGCAGCTTTGGGCTTAGGGCCTCTGAAACGCCCCTCTGCTAAAACACCAGTGTGTGTGTTTGTTTTGCAAAACTTGTGGGTATCAAGTATTGTGAAACAACTGGCGCTGTGAGGACTTTGTTGGTTGTTAGGACCTTCTCTGTGTTTCTGTGTGTCTTCTCATCCCACCCAGGGACCAGAGATGTCAGCTGCTTAGGAACGGAGCGAGCCAGGGGCATGCAGGGGGATGTTGATGCCGCACCCTAATGTGTGTGTATTTGTGTGTGAGGGTGGGGTGAAGAGACAGCTGAGATTCTAGATTGCACCCAGAAAAAGACTGGAATTAGAAGCATCCTCCTACACACCTATCATCATCCCATAGAGAGACTCTAAATACAAACACAGATTCCACAGTAGCACATATGTGCACTGTATGCATTGTCATACTTGTGCTGTCTCCAAAACCACTCCCTTTACAGCAGATACTCAGTAGCATTCTATATTAGTGGCTAAAGTATCATCTTCATCTGCAAAATGCGACACACAGCATTACGGGATTGTGTGTACATAAGATGGACTCAACCTCAATCAGTGCATTGTGGCTGTTTCGAGGGCAGTGCACAAGGTTCAGACTCTTTAGACACACGCTTAAAATAGCTGACATGAAATAAAGCACATTTCATAGTAAACAGGAAGTGATTTTTCTTCACACACGATGGCGTTCTACTTTATGATAACCGTGACGATTGAGCCTATTTTTTTTCTATTTTCGAGCGTTATTATATATGCTATTTAAAAGAAATATGTGGTGTTTTGGTATGAATACTGAAGGCATAAAAGATTTAGTATTTAAAGGTCCCATGTCATGGCCATTTCTACTGATCATAATTCCATTGTTGAGGTCTACTAGAATAGATTTACATTGCTCAATGTTCCAAACTCACATTGGTTTCTCATACAGCATCTCTGTATAGTATGTGTATTCACTACACGCCTTGTTGAGCCCACTGTGCTCTGATTGGTCAGCTCGCCCACTCTGTTCTAATGAGTCTACCACCGTTACAGCTGGTCATCAGTGATTATGTGTTACAAACAGAAAATGACACCAGTAAGGACAAACAGATGAGAATGCTGCGTGGGGTCTGGGTGCCGTGTTGGTGGGACGTTGCACGGCTCGCAGCAGCGAGGAGCGGACAGTGTGAGCTGGGTTCATTTCCTGCTTGCTGCGTGGGGTCTAAAACATTTTCTATATACACAAAATAACCATTTCTCTCAAATATTGTTCAGAAATCTGAAAAAATCTGTTATAGTGAGCATGGTTATTTTGTGTATATAGAAAATGTTTTAGACCCCACGCAGCAAGCAGNGGGCTCGTGAATTGTTGGTCCGGAAACAGAGGGGTTTTAGGTTGCCATAAGGCTGTTGACGGTCTTATTATGGGCTACATCCATTGGTTGGTTTTTGTGGCACATTTGTAACGCTGTGCCAACTCGGGCAAGCACGCAGGCAAACTTGAGGAGCGCACACAGGGTGGAGAGGTGGAGTGAGGTTGAGCGATGGAGAGAAAGGAAGAGAGAGAGATTGAGCGAGGCAGAGAGTGTGCAGCGGTCTGCTTGCGCACAGAGCAGTTTGTGAGAGAGCCGGCTTGAGAGTCAATTTCTCTTCAAAATATAATTGATTGCCAGCCTCCCTTGTCCCTGGCTGGCTTGCTAGCTCGTTGGTAACGTAACCGATTTCTTCTAATGTGCCTGCATCTGGCGCTGAGTTGCCATATTCCTTTCATGAACCACTTCCTGATATCCAGTGTTGCAGATAAATATAAATGATAATAGCCAAACTAACCTAGCAAGAGTAAACTGACAGGCTGCTGTGCCGCATCTCACTCAAACACCCACATGACTCAACCCAGCGAAAAACCAGTCTCGCGCGCAGCCTTTCATTCAGAATTTCATAGCAAAATAAAAGAATGATATTAAACCAATCTTTCAACATAGTTTAAAACAAAAATAAATATTAGGACAAAGCCCTGCAAATAACAACAATAAACATAATAAAAAAAACAATTAAAATGTTGTATTCAGCCCTGATTAAAACAGCGGGCCCAAATCCTGGACGGGCGGGCCAGCCCCCATGGGGCCCGCCCATGACGCTGGGTCTGACGATGCGGGGTGTGTCTCTAGACATCTTTAGACTGGAATAGCGGGGCCCAGTACGTGAACTCGCCTCGCAGGTGCACATGCCAGGATAGAGGACATCAGAGTCCAGAGAAAATTTGCTTGAGTCAATGTACAAGTCGAGTCCGAGTCATCGTGGGGGGGGGAATTCACGAGTCCGAGTCCAAGTCATCGTGCACGAGAATTCACGAGTCCGAGTCGCGTCAAACAGTGCGTGAGTCCGAGTCGAGTCACGAGTCCCGAAAATCGGCACTCGAGTCCAGGACTCGAGTGCTCCATCTCTGCTAAGACAGAACAATTATATGACAACACCAACTTCTGAACACTAACGCTCATTATATCAATATGCAGTGCTGTCAACTAAACATTGATCAGGTTGCTTAATGTGATTATAAAAACATTTGACACATAACTAAGACTAAATAAATAGATGACACATTTTCCGGGCACGTTTATGTTTGAGTTTATGGATATACAGTACAATTTCTGATACAGAGCACTGATGAGATTCAGGGGGAGTTGTGTTTTTGTAGCATACTGTTTGCTCTTTACACTTTAATCACTTTTTTCAACTCTCTCCTCCTGAACCTGATTTGGATTGCCAACAAAAAGCTAGTGTATGTCCAAAATATTCTTGAGCCATATATTAAAACAATGCTGAGTCTGCAGGTAGCTGTGGAAAAACAGCAGAACATAAGAGCTGTGGAATCCTAAAAGTCATGAATTGATGTAACATTTTCCACATAAAGCTGTTATAAGTGAAAAAGAGGAGAGCTATGTATAGTGAGGGTCACAGCGTGTGTGTATATGTGCCGATGTATGTGTGTTTTTGCTCAGTGTCAGTGCGCTGAGAGAGAGCAAATAACCAGAGCTGTCAGAATAGTTTGACTGTTTGACCCACAGTAGTCATACTGTATATGGTCACTGTGGGTGAAATGTAAACAGGAGGCTGGAGAATGCAGCACGCACGCTATTGCTTATTACTTATTTGATGCATTCCAGCTTCCATGTAAGGGTAGAGCTATCACAGGAGCCTTTGACTGTTTACTGTATAACACCACAGCAGCAGTCCTCTGTTATTCAGATGTCTTACTTCTCTTTTTATACTATTGATCATCTGATGTCATTGTTGTTGAGAGAAAAGTTGCCGGAGATCAGATGACTCAGATAATGCTGCTACTGTCTCCTTGTATCACCCAGACAACATCTATTTTGACATGCTGTTATGTTACATCAGTTCTGGATTGGTCACACTTCATTGTGCTAGTACCTAGTCAAATATAACCACACTTGCTCCACATGTTTTATTAGGGGATCACATCACCGTCCTCTATTTAGAGTTCATTTAAGGTTTGCTTAGTTGTGACTTTGTATCAATCAATCAATCAATCAATGTTTATTTATATATCCCAATATCACAAATGTTACATTTGTCTCAGTGGACTTCACAGTTTGTACAGAATATCAGAGTTGCAAACGAGCTACAGCAGCCCAAAACATTTCCAGTAGCAGAAATGCGCTACAGTTTAAAAAACAATGCAAATACAAAAACACGTGAAAATTAAGAAACATCTTCCCCAACTTGAAAATACATGCGCAGCATTTAGAAGACACTCACCAACTCGACGAAGCGCGTTACTCCCAGTTCAAATGTTTTGTGCTGTTGTAGCTGCTAGTTGCTGTTTGACCTCATCGGCCACCGAACTTTTGTGATCATTTGCGATTGCACTCCAAGAAAATGCCCTGAAAAATAAAAGAATGAACAGATTTGGTAGCTTTTTTTAAAGCGTTGTTCTGTGCTTTTATTCAACAATAACAACAAATATTTACCCCGCCACCGCCTTCTCTTTTTGTGCTTTTTTTTAATCTTTCGGCTGCAAGGCACTTAATTTAGTATTTTTCATTGTGATGCACTTGATAATGAAATACAAGTTTTGACTGGATTGCTCCTAACACCTTCTGCGCCGTCTCCTCTGTAACATCTCTCCTCTTCTCCTCCATCAGATCGAGCAGTGCTGCTCCTCCCTGGAGTCCCGACTGCAGGGCGTGGGTGAGGTCCAGTCTCACGTGCGCGATGTCTTCTCTCGCATTGCCGACCTGGATGATGAGCTGGACTCCCTCGGACCAGTTGGACGCGACGCAGACTCCCTGGCCTCTCAGGCCGACGCCCTGAAGGGCTACCTGTCCCGCCTGGGCGACCTGAGGGCGGAGCTGGAGGGTCACAACACAGACTGCACCACCATGCTGCGCCGGGAGGGCTCCTCCCCCGACCTCCTGGCTCTCAGGAGGGAGACGGAGGCTCTGAGCCGCCAGGCCTGCAAGGTGAGGGAGGAGGAGGAGGAGGAGGAGGAGGAGGATGATAATAATTATAATAACCATGATGATCATCATGGCACAGTTATTGACAACATGAATTAGGGATGGATCTCACCCTTACGGCATCATCACCATACTTAAGTCACAATACAATAAGCAATTTTAAACATATTGCAATAACATATTTCCACTTCTTATCCTTTTTGGAGAATGTAAAACCAAAAGATCTGAGGCAGCAGCAGGCAGACGATAATGCATAAAGAAATGTAAAAAGAAGGTAAAAAGTAAATATGAACATATATGGGGGTGAAATGCAAAGGGGGAAGAAATATATATAGATACATTTTATACATGAAATAAAAACAAATACAAAAATGAGTAAATCAATGTTAAAGCTAATGCAAATAAGAAATTGTAGTACATTTATTTTTAATCTTATTTTGGTCTGTTATTTTTTTATTTCTCATCAGAAATAATCTCAGCATTCAGTGGATTCAATTATGTATCGCAACACAAAATACCGCAATTCAATGCTCTGTCGATTTTTTAAATATCCGGTCACAGTTCATTAATCTTTTGCTCCTTATCCTACAGCTCAGCGAGCGTGGCCAAGGCCGGCTGGATCAGATCGACGACGCTGCAGAGAAGGTTCGGGAATTCTACAGGCTGGTGGCCGAGCTGCAAGGCATGCTGGGAAGTGCTGAAAATGGGCTGAACTCACAGGGCATGGTCGGCACGGAGGTGGAGATGATCAAACAGCAGCTGCAGGAGTTCAAGGTAGGGGGGACTACTTCTTGCTGGTTATCTACGCGGATGAATCATGTATGGATACGTGGGTAAAGTGGATTATGTCAGTGTGTATGAGTACATGTGTATTTGTCATGCTTCATGGTGTAGCTGGTAACATGAGATACTCCGACTGAATTCTGGGAGAAAAAGTTGTGTTCAGTCTGTTCCTTTCCCATCATACCACTGAAACTCATTTGCACGGATAAACCGAAAACCTTCGGCTCAGGTTTAGGACACAGCTCTGTGTGTGCGCTATGAATAAGGACATGTCATCTCTGTGGAGCCTCTGAGGAGGCCTTTCCTCTTGTTCAGACCTCTGGAGACCATGAGGTAACGGGGTGTGTTGGTGTGCGTGTGTGTAAGTGTGTTAAGGACTCCCGTGGTTTGTCAGGAGTTAGACGGTGAATTTGAGTCACACATCTCTCTGAAAGGCCTGACACGCTGCTGAATCACGTGGCTCTTTCTCTATAGGACACATATGATGCTTCTCTTTACATTTCACACAATCCACCAACACTTTCTTAGACATTCTTTATGATGTATAGTCACCGCCCTGCTTATGCTTTGAACTTGTTAGCGTCATCATGGTAAAGTACAGTAACAATTCAATAACCTTGCAAATCAGACGTCTCTTTTCTTTCTATCAATGAACAACATGTGGTTCTCTAACAATACCATTATGTTGCTTTGATCAATCTGCAAACAGTTAAACAATGACTCGATTCCTTGATTATCAAAATAGTTGGTGATTATTTTTTATGACAAAGCAATTCCTATAATTATTTGCATTGCCAAAATCAAATTACTCAAAGATGTTTTCATTTATATTAAGCAAGGGAATGTAGATACAAAATTAAAAGGTTTTAAGATGTGAGGATCATACAAAAGAAGCAACATTGCTAACACATGTTGAGTAGAAAAGCCTGAAGAGTAAAGTAGGTATAAAAACAAACAATTATTTATGCAGTACGTTTGTAATAGTTCAATATTTATTTTATGACATTTGAAAAGAAAATACAAAAATTACAATTTCCCAGAGCCCAAAATATGGCCCTCAATGTTTTTATTTACAAAAAAAGAACTGTAAATCCATCCCATTTGTGAAGCTTGAATCCACAATTATGAGGTATTTTTGGAAATAAAGGATTTATTATAATGATAACAATTATTGTTGATTCATTTTAATATAGGATATAGAGTTATCCTCTAATTAAATAAGAAAAATAAAACACATTAATAGCTACTATGCTAAAAAGTGAGGGTACTCACTCATGTTGTTTAGTTTAATACCTGTGTGTATTTAGAGAAAAAGAGCAGGCCTCACATAAACACATTCAGTAGTAGTTGATTGTTTCCTTAGCATCGGGGCTGACCTCAGGAATGGGCCTGGTATTTCATTACTCCTCCGCTGCTCTCTTCATGGCTGCACACGTCTCTTTCAGTCTCTCTTCTGTCATTAAACGGCACGTTTTCTCGCCATGATGTCATATCCTGTCCACTTTAGAAAGTATTTAAGTGTGTGAGGGCTCAGGAGAAGTATGATTCTAGTGTTTTGAGCATTAATCATTTTCATACGTTTGGAAAATGTAGTAGGACTCCTGCTCGTTCTTCAGAGAATGATCGACTCCACTATTGATAACACGTGTGGGCGGATCAAAGATTCATGATTCTTTTCATACACATTCCTGCTTTAACATTCCTACTCCCTCTCCTTTTATCTTCTTTTAATTTGGGTATTTAATAAAACATCTCTTTCCTTTAAGTAATGACCTCCTCTTCATCTCTTCTCTCTGTTTCTGGGTCTCTCGTCCTCCTCCGCCCTCGCTGCATGCTGAGTAAATGTGTGGCAGAGAACAAACAGACAGAGCAGATAAAGAGAGAGGTAGAGAGAGAGGTAGAGGTAGAGAGAGAGGTAGAGAGAGAGGTAGAGGTAGAGAGAGAGGTAGAGAGAGAGGTAGAGAGAGAGAGAGGTAGAGAGAGAGAGGTAGAGAGAGAGGTAGAGAGAGAGGTAGAGAGAGAGAGAGAGAAAGAGCTAAATAGGCTGCTAATGAGAGGCGGATCAGACAAAGAGCATGAAGCTGTTACATGTGTTCAGCTTACAGGTGCACTGACAATCTGTTTTATGAAATATATTACATGATTTAAAAAGACAGTTGCTGTTTGCTCAGAACTGGTCAAATGGCATAATGTTTAATCTTTTATATTTGTGAATTCAGCTTCAAGTTATTTAATTTATAATATTTCATAGAGCTACACAGTTAAGTTGACTAAGCGAGTAGAATGACAAAAATCGCTTTTACCACATTTTGTATTCAAAAATAGCAGATAAATGCTGATTTCCTGCTTTTATCTGTTTTATAATACATCAAAGTAAATATATTTTTGTTTTTGACTTAAAAAATACATTTACAGACTTCCGCTTGTCTTTTGAGAAACTGGGATGAATATTCCTCCCTGTTTTCTGACATTTTAAAGACCAAAATAGAACAATAAACAATTAATATCTTTAAAAAACCAGCATGCCAGTTGTTCATGAAGATAATTGTGAGTTGCAGGACTACTTTTTTGCAAAACAATTGTAAAATGTCTTGTAGTTTGTGCAGGTACTTGCCTGTTTTATATAAAAAAGGGAAAGTTATAGTACTTCCAGGCATTACTAAGACCAAATATAATACGATAAAATACTAGGTGTTCATCATTTTGATTCTCTGATTAAGAATTCTTCGTTAAAACTGTGAACTTTGAGCTGACAGAGCAGCAGACAGACCTGTGGCAGACTGGGTGCTAAAGTAAAATGAGGGGCAGAATGTTTAATGGCTGCTGTCTGAGGGGGATATAGAGCATGGGAAATGGTCTGCCACTCTATCTGGGGGCAAGCAGGGTATTTATAGGAGGACAACGAAAGGATGATACAGGGGACATATTGTGGTCATGCAGAGCAGGATCACGAGGCAGGCATACAGATGCATGGAAACAGATAAGGAAATAATGGGATAGAGAGTACAGTGTCCTCTTTCTGACCCTCCTTGGACTCTAATGAGTCTTTTCTGTTTGTTAGCCTCCCAGAGTGAGGGGTGGATGCAGAAAATACCTCTTTTGTAAACTGCTTTATTTCTTTTCTCCTTATACTTTCTACCCCCCTCTGTTTCTCTCTGTAACTGATCCAGCTCGGCTCATTTCAAACCTAAACATGTCTGTCTGGCTCCCAAACAGAGCAGGCCCCCCCTCTGCCATCCCCGACCATACCCCAATCCAAAGGGGTGATGTCATGCCGATGCTTAGAAATACTGAGGGTGTGGGTGGAGGGTAGCTATGGGAAGAGGGGTCATGGGAGTGGGAGGTGATGTTGTCAGATTATTGTTAAACTTTCCAACGGTGATCTCACAGTGAAATACTGTTTCAATGAGAGAGTGAACGAGCAGACTTCCGCTGTCTTCTTCGTCTTTATTAGCATTCCTTACAGAAATTAGCATAATAATTAAAAAATTAAAAAAGTCAATACTTTTTTTAGTACCAACCGATATGTGTTTTTAGTGTCAAGAATTGAAAGCTGGCTTGAAATAATTTGCCTATACTTATTGTTTAAATACAATGTATTCTTTAAATACAATTCTTCTCAGTCTATTAGGGAGATTACATTACCATTTAAAGGTCCCATGTCATGCTTTTCCGGTTATTACCCGTCCCCTTGTGTGTTATGAAGCTAGTGGAGCCTCGCAGATGGGGGTACTGCAGCCCCCTTAGCACCCCCTTCCCGCGTCCATTCGCTATGTCTCGCTGTCTCGCAGACCCCA
>NW_011361406.1:0-3079 GCF_000735185.1 Notothenia coriiceps
GGCCACACAGAGAAGAGGAGGATGCCACCGTCACCTTATTCAATTTCAGTAGAAGCTGCTCGGACTCCCAGCAGCTTCTACTGAAGCCTTCCGAGTAAATCGCCAGAACGCCGACACCTCCTCATCTCCACTGCTCCCATGTTTTCTTTTGTGTTGCCATAAGTTAGTCTCTCTGCGTTTGTCCGCTGGGCTAATGTTAATGCTAATAATGCTAATTTGAGGATAATAAAATGGCGGCTTCACAAAACTCTTTGGGAGTTTTACGGGGCTTGGTTTGCAAGCCAATCTCTAGCAGGGACTGAAAAGGGGGTGAAAAGGTTCTCATGAACTAAGTTCTGTTCAGAATTTTTTTTCTGAACTATATCGGAACTATACTGGGAAAAGTACTCCAGTGTGATAGCACGTTATATCATCACTTCTAAAAGGGTTAAATGAATAATCTTTTTTCTAAAAGCAATGATACACCTGTGAGTTGGCTGTGGATAAGTAAATTCTGATTGAACATAGTAAAACAAATTAAATTATAGTTTCCGTAAAAAAAAAAAAACATTACTTATAGTGAAAACCACCCTTGAATGATGGGATAGTAGACTAAAAGCTTTAGGAATCCAAACTATAACATATAATAAGTACCCTGTATCAAGATTGATGCAAAACAAGTGAAATGTGACATTTTTAAAGAGGTTTAGAAAAAAAAACTCACCTCACCTTTTGAACCGTTAGAGCCAATATAATCGAGGGGAAGTTCTTAAATCCATCTAAACATTACCATTGGTGAATGAGAGTGACGCGCAGCCAGCATGCCCAAAACCGGAGGCTCCATTACACTCTATATGAAAAATACGTTTATTGCCATGAATATGATGATGGATTATCAGTAATCATGAGTGACACAGAGACATTGGATTAACCTTCAGCAGCGTTGATATGCGTTGTAATGCCATTGAACACAATTTTTGATCAGAAAACAGCAAAGGTAAGACGTATTTGCCGTTTTGACCCTGTAAAGTGAAGTTGTGTGTTGTCCTTCTTGGCTTTCGCTGCCGTGAGTTTTGGTCGCACAGTAATGATACTTGTACCATTGGAATATTTGGAATCTCAGCTTTCATATGATATCTAGTTTGCGCAGATAGCATGAAGTATAAAATATCGCTACCGTGAGTTATGTGCTAAGTGCGTTAGCATTCTTTCGAATAGTGCTGATTCAGACGCTTGGCACTAGACTTGTGTTTCGTTTAGGTAAAAATGGTTCATATCGTCAGTTAGCTGAGTTTCTTCCCGTTAAGTGGGTATGACACATGAATAGGTTGTTAAATGTTAAGAAGCCCTGAGACCCAGTTTGGTGAATATTGTTGAGCCCGATTGCCCCGCCGGCGGGGGCAATCGGGCTCAAGAGGTTAACACAAAAGGGGTTAACATAAACGTAGGCACCAATCAGCTCCTCTATTTGCTGAGGTGGCTGGGAGGTTGATGGTCCTCCTCTCTGGACCCAGCCTACTGCAAGAGAGGCCAGAACCAGGTTACAAGCATGCTTTTTACTGAGAGCCTAATTACCTGATTCTGATGAGCTGTCTTCCCTCCGGCCGAGTCACTCCCATCACTCCAGCAGCCGGCGCTCTAACCACATCCCGCTGCCACAGGTGTCATCCTTCTTTTCATAAAAAAAAAGCAAAGCATACTTTCAGCTTCCCAGTGGTATGTGGCTAGTGCTTTTTAATATTTAGCTCCTCCCTTTGTCAAGCACAGTGTTGCAGATATATTTGTGCTCAGTTCCATATAATGTATTGCCTCAACGGTGTCTTAATTGTCAGGATGATGAAAGTCTCAACAGGTATTGATAGTATAACTGTTGCACAGAGGAGAACAACAGGTCCACATGCCTTGAAAAAGCGATACTAGGTTGGAGATTTAAACTGCTGGTTTGTTAGAAAGTATTAATGCTGGATTTATAACATCAGAAAGAGTAATTTGCTCACTCAGGGAGTCGATATCCATCATTAATCATTGTGTTGATGCTGATCTAAATTATATGTTTTACCCGAAAGACACATATAATAGAGTGTTACAACAGTATATCTGTTTAGTTTTTAATATAATCTTCCAGTTACTGAGCATCTGCATGTCATACTACAACCACTATAAAATAGAACATGGCAGCTAACTTTTGAACTGCAAAAGCTATGAATTTGTCAAATGTGACTTTTTTGGTTATTTTGCTAGTGTTTGCTGTCTTATTGTGTAGCACTCGGAGGTGGAAGAAGTATTCAGATGTTGTATTGAAGTAAAAGTACCAGCATGTAGGAATACTCTGTTACAAGTAAAAGTTCTGCAAAATGTTAAGTAAAAGTACAAAAGTATTAGCCTCAAAATATACTTGAGGTACCAAAAGAAAAAGTAATTATTCTGCACATTGTTCTATTTCAGAATAATATATTGTAAGGGGCTGAGAGGCAGGGTAGTGGGAGGCACCTACATTCCCAACAGGTGGCTCCACCCTCTTCCAATTAGCAGTATTGGGAGCAGGTGTGGAGACCTCACACCTGGTGCTAATCACTCCCTCAAGGGAGACAAAGCACAAAGAGTTGCTCAGTGCAGTAAAAGAAGATGTAGAACATATATTGTTACATTGTGACATCTATAAAGCGGAAAGAGAACAATTAAAGACTAAAGTCTTAGAGGCAGAGAGGGAGTGGAGTATGGTTGGTGTTTTGGGAACAAAAGGAGAGGGAGTAAAAGCTACCAGAAAGGCACTGTTTAAATTCTTGAGTGAAACTGGGGTAGGAAAAAGAATTTAACATTAGGTCAGGAAAGAACATAGATTTGTTTGTTTTTTTGTTTTATTTTATTTATTTAATGGTTTTATTGATTTATTTATTTTTTATTTTGATTAGAACATAGGTTAATGAGTTGGAATGATGTGATGATGCATACTCATGTACAGTAGGTGGCGGTATGCACCTTTTAAGTTGTTTGCAATCCGCCAAAAGCAAGAGAAGAAGGGATTGCAAACAACTTAAAAGGTGCATACCGCCACCTACTGTACATGAGTATGCATCATCACATCATTCCAACTCATTAA
>NW_011361407.1:0-1701 GCF_000735185.1 Notothenia coriiceps
TGGGCAGGTAGTGGGCTGCTAGTGGGCAGCTAGTGGGTAGTTAGTGGGCAGCTAGTGGGCAGTAGTGGGCAGCTAGTGGGCAGCTAGTGGGCAGCTAGTGGGCAGCTAGTGGGCAGCTAGTGGGCAGCTAGTGGGCAGGTAGTGGGCAGCTAGTGGGCAGGTACTGGGCAGCTAGTGGGCAGGTACTGGGCAGCTAGTGGGCAGCGCCCGGGGAGCAATGGGAGTGAGGGGGGAAGGGTGGTGTCCGGTGCCTTGCTCAAGGGCACCAAGGCAGGGCAGGAGGTGAACTGGGAGCTCTCCAAGTAGCAGCCGGAGGTATTTAAAAGTATGGTTTATAACATGTCTGCATTAAACTGTCTTAAAAACAACTAAGTTCTATTTTGTGGACTTCTTACACTATTTCTATTTCATGTGTATTTACTTGCACATCTCATAACATTCTCTTGCACTAGTTTTATGTCCTATATATATTCATGTTGCTCTGTTGGAGGAGCCTGTGACTTCAGTTTTTCATTGCCATATCTACACTGTAGGTAATGTGCACATGATAGTAAAGCCTTGAATCTCCTTTCATGGCAACATAATTCCTTTGAGTGAGCGTCAGAGCAAGAATAAATCATATATTACATTTTCAAGCAGTTTCAAACCACGTTTTTACAATGTAATATTCAGATATGTTTTATGTATACATACCGTGTTAAGTATGTTTCTAATAGAAAGTCTGACTCTTTAGTTATCAGAGAAACAAGCTGAGATGCTAGAGAAAGTTGGATAGGCTTAGCTTAAATAGAAAATAGACCCTTGAGGTGGGGTTTTATTTTTAAGATGTTTCAAATAAATCGTAAACTTAAAGAGAAAAGCTGTCCTTTCTTTGTAATTGGTCTTCTTTGATGGCAAAAAGCACTTTGAGTATACTTCAATGTTGTGTTTGTGTGCCAGAAGCTGTCATAAAATACATTAGGACACATTTTTAAGATTTACTTGATCATTGCTTTTATATATTTTAACAAGGTGAAGGATTTTGTAATTGGATGAATACTTATTTGGTTATCAGAGTAAAAAAAGAGCAAACATTCAAACATCATCATAGAAACATTGAGTTGTGTTATCGTGAAACAGCCTTTTCAAGTACCTTAGTAATTGGGTTAGTGAAGAACATCTTAACTAAAAGAAGCTTACAATGAATTCCCATTATCCGATACTACTTTAAGGGTCCCATGTCATGCTCAAAACTCTAACACAGAAAAGACCTGTCTATGCTGCCCCAGACCGCCTCGTTGGGGATTTCTCTTTTTCCATTTGTTTCTTCCGGGAACCACATGACGTCATGGACCAAAATGGACCAATCCACGGAGCTCCTCACACACCAGGACCTTTAGCGTAAATGTTCAACTACAGTAACAGGGAGTCCCATTGACTTGCATAGAGCTCCCTGGTTGGTAATAGACGAGTTTGGATGGTGGAGAAATGCTCTCCTCAGACCCATTCTCACAGCGTTAGAAACCTTTTTCTTTCTCAATATCAAGCCACACTTATTGTTTTTACTTCGGCTGTGAGTGTTTGTGTGTGCTCAGGATGAGTTTCGCTTGTTCTCGCTGTATCGCCGACCCTAACCTGTCCTCTCCTCGCAGCAGCGAGCAGCAACGAGCCTCGCAACGTCCCGACCAATCAGAGCACACTGGGCTCACAGGGAGGGGGGGG
>NW_011361408.1:0-4134 GCF_000735185.1 Notothenia coriiceps
AAATTTGAAGATCACGTGACATAGACACCAGCCATTGGAATGAATGGTGAAAAAAAACGTAGGGATCCTACAATTTCAGAGGCGTTTTTGTAGAAATACTACGTTGTGGACCAACGTATTTATTACATGTTTAGATGTGAGACTGGGTTGGAACTGCATGAAGAAAAGGTTTTATAAATGCAATAATGGTGTGTACCTACCAATACATGCTTAACAACCATTTTCTAGTCATAATTATCAACTCTAAAAACTCATTACATTTATAATATATGAACACTTCCACTATGCTTAACATAATGCAACTTTAGAGCAGAGAAGCAGATGGTTTATTTAGTTCCAAAGTTGCAACTGGAACTATGAACATCGCATTATTGTACCTGGACAATGTTTAGATTTCCTGTCTGTATTTTGTATTTTGATTGGTATAGCAACAAAAAGCTATAACTAACTAGTGGAGCACGATGGGTCGTTGCATTACAATTTAATTGTTAGACCCTTTTATCCAAAGCGAATTACATACTCAATACTGTGGAAAATCCCCACAGGAGCAATTTGGGGTGAAGTGTCTTCCCCAGGGACACAACGACATGCTGACTGCAGTGGGGTTTGAACCTGTGCTCCCCTGATCCCAACACCAACGCACCAGTCTACTGCACCACACGCCTCCTTGCATGACATCAACGACATACAAGGATCAGGCAGAGATGAACAGAATACCATGGACTTAATACAACCTGAAAGAGGTGCAGGTGTACAGGGGGGTGTGGGCTGCAGGGTTGATGGGGAACAGGTGAAACTAAGGTCAGGACAGACGGACAAGCATGCGGGAAAACACAAGGGGTAAAAACAGATAGGAATTGGAAAATAACATTTAAAATACAAATAAACTTAAAACCAGGATCATAGCAGCATATCTTTTTTATATAATGTCTACTGGACAAATAAATGTGCCAGACTTGGAGTGTTCAAATTGCATTGTGTCCATACAGCGTACCAACTTAAATGTCACAAAAACTTTTAAGCTGTCAATACTAGATAATTACTTTAAAATCATTATTTCACCTCACACAGAGTGTCTAGCTTAATGGGGTCCTTGATCTCTTGGGTTTCTAAGCCAAAGCTCATTTCATGGGCCAAATCAGTAATCCATCTATGACAATGTTTCTCTAATAAAGCTCTGCCCTATCCCTCTTTACGGCAGTCATCCCTTCAGGCCTTTGCCCTAAATTTGAATGTGTTTTAGTCAGTTTGAATAGTTAAACAAGGGTTAAAGTGTATTTCAACATGAGCAGGGCCAGCAGCATTGATACAAGTGAAGAACAGACTTATGGATACTTGTGGATCCTCACTGAACATGCTAAAACCTGCTGCATAAATGTATGAGCGAGCATCATCTATATTCATTACACAGTTATAGTGTTTGGCTGGCTGACAACATTGCATTTATATCTTTTCCCTGAAGTGTTTTATCCCATGTTACTCACAATGAATATGGATTGCTGTAATAAATTGCATTTTCATGTAAATGAGCGGTGTAGTGGGTTACAGGTGGAAAGCCAATTGGACTGTCTACACTTCAGTGTGTGCACACCTGGCACATTAAGATGTTTTCAATCAAAGGGGCCAAACTATATGAAATATTCATGTTTTTAACAACAATTTGTCAGTGTCAATTTGTCGAGATTCTGACATTACCAGCACTGTGGGCTGCTTTACAATATCACTATAGAGTTTTCTTTAAATTAATTATCAAAAGGCAGGGATGCTTAAAAAAATGTAATCCTTTACAATGACTAGTTACCTATGAATAAAAACTAAAAAGTGACTGATTTCAGTATTACAATATAAAAAAAAATGCAACCTTATTACTTTTCGTTACTTTTGGATTAATGAATGTCAAATACAATGACAATAAATGAAAGACAAAATAAATACCAATAACATATTTTATACTTAAGTGTATTATGTAAGACAACAGAACAATGTGAACTTGGAAAAGAAGAAAAGAAGATATTTAGTATGAAAATTATTTTATTTAGAGGAAAACCTGCCTTTCATGAAGCATATTCAGGCAGCAGCCTAAACACAACAACACTTGTTTTTGAAAACATAATTTAAAAAGAAACTACTGAGACAAATACTGGAGAGGAAGATGTTTAATGAAGAAATATGTGAGCTTGGGTCAAAGGTGGAGATTACATAAAATATGTTTTTATGTGGATTTTAAAGTCAGATACCTGATTAAATACAGCTAACTCTAACCCACCTGCTGTTTTTTAGGAACCAATAAACAGGAACTATTTGTGTTATAGAATACAGGTTCTTGGAACTTTGGATTTGGTTAATAACATGAACCGGGTTGCACTTCCCAACCCTAAATAGCTCCAGTTTTATTTCTGAATTAGTTCTAAGATTAATGAAAAGCTATGATAAAGTTTTTTTCTGTGTCACTCAGCTAGATGTGTGCATGGCTCCTGAACTAGTGAGGTTAGATTTTCGGAAGCACTCTACGTTCATTATTAATAAAGCTTTGTTATTTTGCCATTACTGTTAAAGATGTCATCTTTTTTATTCAGAGAAGGTTTTCTGAGGATAAACGTAGAGGCCCAGCCTCTGTTTTATTCCTCACAACCCTAACCCTCTGAATGTCAGAGTCTGCATCAGATTATGTTATTTCTTATCCTATTATCCATTAAGTTCACACAAAATCAGAAACCAGGGATCAGGGAAATTGAGGAAAAATGATGCCCAAAACATAGAAACTAGAAAGAGTATGGCTATGTGTCTTATCTCAGGATATAAAACATTGCATCAGCGTAATCACATAATCATTCATTATAATTCCTTAAATGAACCACAATTTGGGGAATACTCTTATTTGCTTTTGTTCGAGTGTAAATAATGGAGCTGGAGGAGTTGAAGAATTAGCTTAGCTAAGCATAAAATCTAAAAGCCGGGGAAACTGCAAGGTTGGTTTGTTGTGTTTGAAGGTGTTTTGTGCAGATATCTTTAAATGTTAGTGATCATCTGACTGCTCATGATCATCTGACCTGATTTGTTGGACTGTGATGTGAGGATTCCACCATGGGGGCCACAATGCTCCATGCTGCATGGAACTGATAGTCAGCTTTAGGCAACTTACTTCAGGAACAAGTTTCTTTTCTCTGTTTAGTTTTCGACTGTAGAATCTTTGAATAAAGGCGGGATTGTAAGCTGAAAGCCAATAATGCAAGCACATTAAACTACCGTGACATCATCTTCGACGCAATACTCACTGAATTCTTCCATCTGCATTTAGGAACGTGTGTATTTCGTGTTTCAACTACACCTTCTTGACTCAGCTAACTTGGAACCAAATTGACACCAATAAAAAAAGGAACAGCGGCAATCAAATTAGAAGAAAATACATGAATGTACATGATAGTAACTTACCCATTAATCCTGAATTGTTAAACAATCTTGAGGTGGCATTTTTCCTGTTTTGGTCAGCAAGTAAAATAAAAAATTAAAATATGAAAACATTTGTGTTTCCCAGTTTTATTTACAGTTTGAATATGTATGAAACACTATAAAGCCACTTTGGGTAAATAAGATATGAGATGTAATGCACTTAAAGAGCAACTTGCAGGTTTTTTTTTTACTACATTTATGCTTAACCTTGCCTGAAAATTACAATTAAAAATGTTAATGCAGGATTTGATATGTTTTACAAGACATAAGGGCAGGAATTCAGAGGGAAAGGAGCCGTTTTGAGCCCTGCTACTAAAAACGGCTTTTTTTTTAACGTCATGCGTGTCATATTACGTCACATGGGGGAGCAACTTTCTCGGACTCCTTCTCTGCCCAATCCGTGGTAGTAGTTTGTAGTTGGTTTGAGCGGTTGTGATTTAGTGAGCTGATTTATTTATTTTTTGGTCCTGTCAGGACATCGAGTCCACAGTTTCCCTCACAGGAAAAGGACCGGAGCTAGCTTTCGTTCCTGGGTGCGTTGTGCGAGGTGCATCCACCTCCCTGCAGCACATACTCTCCACAGCTGAAGTGAAGCCTATCAAGCAAAACGTTTATCAGGAAACCATATTACATCTCTCTCCCCCCCTTCGCTGCTTTCTCTCTCCCCCCTTCGCTGCTCTCTCT
>NW_011361410.1:0-3591 GCF_000735185.1 Notothenia coriiceps
GGGGGTCTATCTACAGGTGAGTTGAGGGTCTATATACAGGTGAGTTGGGGGTCTATATACAGGTGAGTTGGGGGTCTTTCTACAGGTGAGTTGAGGGTCTATATACAGGTGAGTTGAGGGTCTATATACAGGTGAGTTGAGGGTCTATATACAGGTGAGTTGAGGGTCTATATAAAAGGTGAGTTGGGGAGTTGAGGGTCTATATACAGGTGAGTTGAGGGTCTATATACAGGTGAGTTGAGGGTCTATATACAGGTGAGTTGGGGGTCTTTCTACAGGTGAGTTGAGGGTCTATATACAGGTGAGTTGAGGGTCTATATACAGGTGAGTTGAGGGTCTATATAAAAGGTGAGTTGAGGGTCTATATACAGGTGAGTTGAGGGTCTATATACAGGTGAGTTGAGGGTCTATATACAGGTGAGTTGAGGGTCTATATACAGGTGAGTTGGGGGTCTTTCTACAGGTGAGTTGAGGGTCTATATACAGGTGAGTTGAGGGTCTATATACAGGTGAGTTGAGGGTCTATTACAGGTGAGTTGGAGTGAGTTGAGGGTCTATAAACAGGTGAGTTGAGGGTCTATATACAGGTGAGTTGAGTGTCTATATACAGGTGAGTTGAGGGTGGGGGTCTTTCTACAGGTGATATGTACCTGATACGGCTGTGGTTGAGGGTCTCCATGCAGGCGTGCCTCTCGTCCACCTCCCCCACCAGCTGCAGGTTCCTCTGCTCCGCCTGCTCCAGGTCAGCCTTCATCTTGTCCCTCTGCCTGCAGGCCTGCTCCACCTGCACCCTGAGGGAGAAGCACTTCTTGAGTACTTCTGATGATTGTGGGGTCACCGCAACCCCCCCCCCCTCAAATAAGAAAATACATGCGAGTTCATGGAGTTCGGAGACACACCGGAGTTCAGGATCTGTGGGATTTATTCTCCCAAAAATATATTACAATTTCCAATTCAGGCATTTAGCAGACACCTTATTCCAAAGCGTCTTACAATGACCAATTACAGGGACACTCTCCCTGGAGTAACTGAGTGCCTTACTGAAGGGCACACTCGTGGTGGTGTTCCAGGCGGGATTTGAACTCGCAACCTTCGGATCATCAGCCCACCTCACTATCCATTAGACCACAAAAAAACTTTTTGCAGTGTTCTGACTTTTTTGAATTTCTGGGCCATTGCAGGTAAAATAAAGTAACCATTAAAGAACCGGGGATTGGAGAGTAACATGTGCTGAATACAGGATAACAATCTAATTTGCAGGAACGTACTGCAGGTGCTGGATCTCGTTCTTGTAGGAGATGAGCGCCGCCTGGTGGATCCCGTTCCCGCTGACCAGCAGCTCGTTGTCCAGAGCCAGAGTGAGATCCACCAGAGAGAGGCGCTCCTCCAGGGAGAAGTCCAGCGTCTGGAGGAAACACAGAGATCATAATTCACTTTCACTGAGGAGAGCCTTCAGACTGCTGCATCACCCAGAACCCCCTGCTCTCACGTGGAGAAATGAACACCATAAGGCTAAAACAGGCCATCATAATGACTTTAGCTATGGTCCAGAACTAACTCTAGTAAAAGATGGCTACAGACAGTATTAGGTCTAGTTAAAGTCCAGTTATAAATCCAGTTAAAGAAATCCAGTTAAAGACCAGTATTAAGTAGAATAAAAGACAGATTTCACTTTAGTATAACTCCAGGACAGAGGGCAGTATGAAACACGGACCTGCAGGATGTCCCGGCTGTTCTTGATGCCCTCCTCTCTCCACAGGTTGAGCACCCTCTCAGGTCCGGTGCACCCCGACCCCTCGTCCAGCCGGGTCAGAACCCGCTGCCCCCCCCCGGCTGCCGTCAGCAGGGAGGGGGAGGTGGAGCGGACCGAGCACTCCTCCAGCGCAGCAGAACCCTGCATCAGGAGAGGAGATGTTTAAAACAGGTGAAGACCTGGAGCCGCTCTGCAGGTTTTAAAGTCCATGAAGAATCCAGAATCCAGTTTAGAACCAGTCCAGTGTTAGTCCAGTATAGAGTGCAGTAACAAGTCGAGTAATCAATAACGTGTTAATGTGAAGATCTGGAGCCGCTCTGCACACAAAGTCTTCGGGTTGTAACACGTTTTGATGTGAAGTTCTGAAGGCCATTATTATTCCATTATAAGTCCACTAAAGGTCAAGTATTAGATCGGATCAAAGACAGTAAAAGTCCAGTTTTAGGTCCAGTGTTCAGTCGAATAAATGACAGTATTAGGAATAGTTCAAGTCCAGTATTCAGTCCATTAGAGCGAGCGCTCCTCCAGCGCCGCAGCACCCTGCATCAGGAGAGGATTTTAAATAAATCCACAAGTTTTAATGTGAAGACCTGGAGCTGCACACAAAGAGGCTTAAAGTCCTCGGGTTGTACCAAGCGGCTGCCGCAGGCGGGGGCTGTTAATCTGGATTAGCCCACTTTCACTCACAGGACCGACATGCTACTTTAGGGTTTCTGAATTCCTTTTTTTACAATTTAAATGCTAAAAAATGTTTGCATGTTTTCTTATCCTTGATTTTTATTTTGTATTGTTTTTTAGTGTTAAATGCAATTTCAAGTGCTCAGCCATTAGCAAATTAAATGCAATTATTAAATTAATTGGATGAACTCGCTTTGAGTTTTTAATCGATTAATGAAATGTATTAGTCGTTTTTTACCATTTATTTGCACGCTCTTGCCAAATCTTTAAATTTTTTATAAAAAATGTTTAGCCCTTTAAAATATTTTCATTTATTTTTTAATGCAATTTTAAACGTCTTATTGTCTATTATTAGTTTTGGTTGACCAATCACAATAACTTTTACCATTTTGAAGATGTGTTTATTTTTGGTTGACCAATAACAACAGAGCCGCTCAGCTGACCAATCAGAGCAGCCTGGGCTCTGGTTTCAGGTGAGAGGTGCGTTCAGGGTCACCTGTGAGTAGCAGGTGGTTCTGGTGAGGGCCGTCCTCCTGTCTGTCTTCACCAAGGAGAGCAGCCCACAGCCTGAAATCAGACCTGAGGAGCAGTACATGCTGTCTGTCTGTCTCCCACCTGTCTCTCTGTCTGTCTGTCTGTCTCTCACCTGTCTGTCTGTCTGTCTCTCACCTCTCTGTCTCTCTGTCTGTCTGTCTGTCTGTCTCTCACCTGTCTGTCTGTCTGTCTCTCACCTGTCTGTCTGTCTCTCACCTGTCTGTCTCTCTGTCTGTCTGTCTCTCCCTTCTGTCTGTCTCTCACCTGTCTGTCTCTCACCTGTCTGTCTCTCTCTCTGTCTGTCTGTCTCTCACCTATCTGTCTCTCACCTGTCTGTCTCTCTGTCTGTCTGTCTGTCTGTCTCTCACCTGTCTGTCTGCCTGTCTGTCTCTCTGTCTGTCTGTCTCTCACCTATCTGTCTCTCACCTGTCTGTCTCTCTGTCTGTCTGTCTCTCACCTATCTGTCTGTCTCTCTGCCTGTCTGTCTCTCACCTGTCTGTCTCTCACCTGTCTGTCTCTCTGTCTGTCTGTCTCTCACCTATCTGTCTGTCTCTCACCTGTCTGTCTCTCTGTCTGTCTGTCTGTCTGTCTGTCTGTCTGTCTGTCTGTCTCGGTCTATATACAGG
>NW_011361411.1:0-3659 GCF_000735185.1 Notothenia coriiceps
CCAGGGGTCATCACTGTACCCTGTATGCCAGGGGTAAGCACTTACTCATCACTGTACCCTGTATGCCAGGGGTCATCACTGTACCCTGTATGCCAGGGGTAATCACTGTCATCACTGTACCCTGTATGCCAGGGGTCATCACTGTACCCTGTATGCCAGGGGCAGGTTTGCCTTCACAAACTGTACGGAGGCTCAGTCATTGGTTCATGTTCATCTAAAGCCATGTTGGGTAAACTCCCATCTTATATCTGCCCTCTGATCACACAGAGAGTTGCAGCTAGCTACTGCCTGAGATCACATGATGTGGTCTTGTTACATGTGCCAAGTGATTGGACTGACTCAGGTATGAAAGCTTTTATGTGCGCAGCTCCTCTTGCTTGGAACAGTCTTCAAAAAGAATTGAAACTGAGCAATTTGGTTCCAGTGCATTTTTAAAGCTTGGATAGGTGCAATGATACTTGAAACTGTTGGTACTTGTCAATGTCTCTAGGTATGTAAATGTAGCCCTGTAAATATGATGTATGACGTCCTTTATTGTTTTATGTTGTCTTATGTTTCATGTGTAACCTACTTGCTGCAGGCCTCCCTTGAAAAAGAGATCAATGATCTCAATGGGACCACCTGGTTAAATAAAGGTTTGAAATTAAATGAGTCCAATCTAGGCGTTTCAGGCAGGGGGGGACCCCAACAAGGATAATAGGGCCTCTTTAATATCATATCAACATATTGACATTACTGATGATTATTTATCAAAAATATCAAATATTTAGTACCAATAGTTAACCCTACAATATTATCACAAAATAGATATTGAAGTAATTTTGCGAAAACTATTAATAACTTTAACTATACATTTCATTTACTCAAAATGGCCCAATACACACCACAATACAGACGAACGTAAAAAACTAAATCGACATCAGCTCAGTTTGTTCATGAAATTGATGTCTCAGTCAAGTCATGTAGCGGCCATGACGTGGAGTCCAAAAAACAAAGATTTGCGTGGGAGACTTGGTGGGGAGCTCAGAGTTCACATCTTTTTGGCCCGTTTCTTGGGTCTCTGGTTGAAAACGGGCGAAGTGCTCATCAAGGAGTCGGGGGAATGTGAAGGGTAGCTAGTGTCCGACGCCGCGCCTCCAGGAGTGGGCGCCATGGCTCCTCCTGTCTCGCTCATGGAGGACATGGGCCCCCCCTCCTCGAACACATCCCCCCCCAGGACAGCGTGGTGGTGGTGGTGGTGGTGTCCGGCCCCCTGGCCCTCCTCGGTATCCTGCGGCTCCATCTTGACCTGCGGCCAAAGCGGGGAGTTGTGTGCCCCGCCCCCACCTTATAAGAGAGGGGAACCATTTTAGTAAAGGGGATTTTATGGCAAGATTTGTTTAAATCCACTTCAAAATGTATAACGGTAAAACTGTAAAATAACGGTCTAATAAGACATCAATAAACTTGGCTATCATAATATTATTATTTTTCTATACTGTATAAAACAATATTTTAACCCGCAAAAGCCTTTTAGCACTTTTTTATTGCCGATTTAGGCACATTTTCATTGTTTTGTACCATGATGTTGGATTTTACAGACTCCAACCGTTATCCTTTACACAGATTTTTCCTAAAATTTGATATTTTTCAAAATCACAATATAGTGCCCTACTTCCAGCATCGCAAAAATATTGAATCATAACTTATTTGTCATGATACACATCGTATAACCAGGGGTGCACATAACTGGGACGCAGGTACGCATGCGCGGCAACAATCTGAAATGCGTACCGTCACTTGTGTCACAAAGCGCATTTGCGTACCAACGTACTTTTCCAGAAGGCGGTTAGATCACCGGACGACAGAGTCGGTCTCCGTGTGCACAGACAGGGCTGCTGTTAACGTAGGTCTGTACAACGGAATTGTGCCAAAACTACGCCAACCGGCTGCGGAGGGAGACTCCCCCCCTTCACTGGAGAACTGCGTTAAAACAGCTGATCACAACGTTCACGCTCTGTGATCACGAAGTACTCCACTATTTTGGGGGTGAACTGGCCCTTTTATGACTGTTTTATTTGTCCAATTGCTTTTTTGTAGTGCTGCTTCTTATTTTTTTATTATCATGGATAAATATGTTAGTCTACTATTTTAACTTATATTTGCAGCTGCTTATTTCCCCTGCTGTGGGACAAAAAAGAATTACTGATTCTGATTTAACTGATCCCCATTACTGCACAGTAAAATAAAAACAAATAAAACACTGTAGGCTTAATCTAGGGCAGGGGTGGGGAACCTCCGGCCCCCGGGCCGTATACGGCCCTCGAGGTAATTTATAAACTAGAGAAATCTAGACCGCAAACAAATTAAACAAGCGAGTGCCTGTTTCTCCTAGCCAAGGTCAGGGTCCTTGAACACAACACGAGCCTAACGTCGTATATGTCTCGTCTGACAGGGGTGCAGTTCTGACGGAGAGCACCAGAACGTCGCTCCGGCACTTCCAGAAATGATGGGCTCAGAACAGTCTCATAATACACACATGCACACTTGTATTTCATGATCCACAAAAGGATTCACACTTGTATTTCATGATCCACAAAAGGATTCACACTTGTATTTCATGATCCACAAAAGGATTCACACTTGTATTTCCGGATCCACACTTGTGTTTTTCAATGCACACACAAATGTGTTCCGTTTCATATACATGTAAATAAAATCCAAATACAGAAAAAAGTTTTAAATGTGTATTTTTGATCCAAACATATTTGTTTTCCGTTTAAAACCTCTGAACCTGCAAACACAAACCGCTTTCTGTGCATGGATCGCTGTGCATTCGTGTGTTGGTTTTTTGAGACTACCCTGACGGTCAGCCGATTCGTACTTGTAATTTTTTCTATCTATAGCCAATCAGATGTCTCCTCAATTCTAAGCCAATCACATGAGCGCGCCCCCACGAGGGTAGATCATGGGGTAGATTTATTGCGTTCATGACGTAGCGCTTCATGTACGCATTTTGCGCAGTCCGGAGCTGACAGGTCCATGGAGCCTGCCTGCAGGCGCTAATGTCAGGACACCTCCACTCTCAGTAGATTGCCACTTTCCGAACAGGAAATGCACGCAAATACAATCCTTTATATTATTAAGGTACAGCGCCACTTTCCGAACCATTGATGAATGCTTGTGTGTACACAAAAACGGCAGGCAAAACCGTTTTAAATGTGTGTTTCCTGTATGGCGAATACAGCTGCTTTATTTATGTCTGTAT
The DNA here is from genome assembly GCF_000735185.1 of Notothenia coriiceps. Classification (NCBI taxonomy): domain Eukaryota; kingdom Metazoa; phylum Chordata; class Actinopteri; order Perciformes; family Nototheniidae; genus Notothenia; species Notothenia coriiceps. The sequence goes on from NW_011361411.1 coordinate 3,248, forward strand.
GAAGTTGTTGTGCGTGTGGACTGGAGGGAGCAGCTACAGGTTAGCTTAGCCTAATCGATCAGCTTAGCCTAATCGATCAGTGCACTACGAAGCCAGTGCTAGACAGTGAACTGTCAACGGGGGGAGCCCCGCCGGTCATTATCGGCCGATATTCACTCTAAATAGTTTGATCGGTGCTCTCTATAAAGGCCGATCAGGAGAGCTGGATTTGATCGATATGGACATAGATGCGAGTGAAGTATAACCGGACGCGCGAGAAAGATCAGATCAGCTGCTGGGTCTGACGGAGACACGCAGCTCTGCATGATCACCTGAAGCTCCGCCCTCTGTTTAGCGAGCTGACCGGACAGCGCAAAATGCGTATATGAAGTGTCATGAACGCAATAAATCCTACCCTTGTGGGGGCGCGCTC
>NW_011361412.1:0-5894 GCF_000735185.1 Notothenia coriiceps
TGCATTTAATCACATTAACGGTGAATATTTGTGTGTATGAGGCTTACTGGCAGTGAATGCCGGGGGATCACAGTTGTTGTATCATTGCTTTGTTTTCTATCGTGTGTTTTGTATCAGTGCAAACTATTGTCTCATTTGTAAATGCTTATACTTTGCTTTACATTGTCATTTTTCATCCACTTCTTTAAGTTGTAGCGTAAAACCTTTGTTATGCCTTGTGGACATTTTATAAAAAGAATTGTGGTTTTATGCTAGGCAGCATCATTATCTGTCCAGAACAGAATGACAGTTTGGCAGCCCTACCCGGAAAGTGAGCAGCACAGGTCTGTGGCCTGGACCCCCCCCAACGTTCTCCGGGTTGAATTTGGTGTCTGGCTGGCACATGAAGGGGGGCTTCAACATGTACCCACACTGACTGTTCTGCAGGAAGCGGCCCCGATTCAGGTCCATCTGCTCACCTGGGGTCTGAAAATTCAAAGCAACTGGAGAACACACACAGATGTGTTAGCGGCACACCATCAGACTGAGGTCACCTGCAACAGTCTCTTTCACTATTTTACTTGTCTTATATTTATATATACAGGTTTTGGGAGTAATGGATTACATCATCAGGATACAAAAAAAAGTTTGTATCCAATTTTTTAATAGATAAATTGTTGGAGGAATTTTCTTTATGGTTTATATTCAGGATACTTTAATTCCTCTTTTTAAATACATTTATTTTTTTAATGCAGTAGTGGACACCTGATTTATTAAACAAAAATATGTCTATGCTTTGGATTCATGTATAAAGCTTAAACAGCATTTATAAACTATTACTGTTACAACATTTTTATTTTGAAATATCTTGGTTTTCTTCTTTTCTAAGGTTACATTGTTACATACACGTAAGTAAAAAACCTCTTAGGTCTTATCTTATCAACATATATATTTTGATACTTTTTTTTGACACGTCACTAGTTATTTTAACGGATTACATTTTTCAATGAACCCTCCCAACCCTGTTTATATATTTGTATGGCATTGTTGTAGGAGCCGAGGACTTTAGATTTCAATATCAAGAAGTACACTGTAGCTACTGTGCATAGGACGATAAAGCTTTGAATCATTTGAGAGGAAAGTAGGAACTAAGATTGTGTGACTTGTTGACTCTGTTTCTCCTGGGACACTAAATCAGCTCTCACCAATTTGACAGCCTGCGTTCCACATCTCCTGAGGGTTGTAGTTGGAGGACTGGAGGCGCTGGCCTGATGGGTAAATCCTGCTGAGCTGGTGGCTGTTATGACGCACAAAGTACATCCCTGGAGGACAAGAGAGCACAAATTAGTCCAATTATAAACTAAAGAAAGGCACATTTAGGTAAATGTAGGTAACTGCCAAATATTAGTATTACATGCAGAGGTGGGAGAAGTACTCACATCTTGTACTTAAGTAAAAGTAGAACTACCACAGAGCAGGAGTACTCTGTTACAAGTAGGGATGGGTATCGAGAACCGGTACTTAGTCAGTACCGGTAGCTGATTGGACGGTATCGGTATACTGTTAAGCCGCTGGACAAACGGTGCTGCTATCGGTATATGAATTACTCTACTTCCTTCATTTAAACAATTCTGGTTGGTTGGGAACCCTCATCCCGTGTGACGTATCCGGTTTGAGTACCCCTATGATTGGCCACCGTGAATGTCACTCGTCATCTCTCCTAACAGCACTCTTATTATTATGAGACTCCCAGGGGGAGACGCAACATCTTGCAAGAAACACCATCTTAACATTTAACAACCTATTAATGATGCATACCCGCTTAACGGGAAGAAACTCAGCTAACAGACGATATCAACCATTTTTACATACACGGAACAGAAGTCCAACACCAAGTCTAAATCAACACTTAGCGAAACGGGCTAACGGGGCTAACTTTAGCACATAACTGTCAAAAGCGATCTTTTCTTTTGTCTGCACAAACAACATATCACATGAAAGCTGAGATTCCACAGATTCCATTGGTATAAGTCTCATTACTGTACGACCAAAACTCACTGAACTATAGCAGCCAGGAAAGAGCAAGAAAACAACTTCACTTTACGTAGCCATGATGATAATGATGTCTTACCTTTGCTTTTTTGTGATCACAAGTTGTGTTCAAGGGCATAAAAACGCCGCAGAAGGTTAATCTACGGTGGCCCGGAAGTGCAAGTCAAAACAACATTTCACAAAACACTACAGCATTTCATAAAACACAACCACATTTCAAAAAACACTACAGCATTTCACAAAACAATACAGCATTTCAGAAAACACAACAGCATTTCACAAAACGCTACAGCATTTCAGAAAACACCACAGAATTTCACAAAACACTTCAACATTTCAACTTTTACGGAAAGGGTATTCCTTTAGGGAGAAGACTTCTTGTTTGTAATTGGACAGAGCCAGCCAGAGAAGCACTGCTGTGATTGGTTGTTTTTGCTGCCAGTCAAGAAATTACGCTTCGTGATTGGTCAACGCCCAACAGCGCAATATGTCCCAACACATTAGCCGTTAGCACAAACTCAGAGCTCACAGCTCCTCATATCTGTTCAGAAACTGGACAAAGTGGGCCTTTTCAAGCCCCACCTGTCCCTCATCGCTCCAATAAAATGGTAGGCCATGCCTAAATTGTCAAATGTATCATTCTATAACAATATAACAATATATCTATAAAAAATAACATTAGTTCAAAAACAGAGAAAATCAATAACAAATAACAGTTCAGAAATAGAGAAAATAAAAGTGCAATGGTGTCAAGTCCTTGCCTCAAATGGGCTGAAAGGGCTACTATGGCAATTGTGTTCTCAATCGGTAGGCAAGGCTAAATTGTCAATGTAATTTAAATAGTCAGTTCTACATCTTATACATATCTAGAACATCAGTCATATCAATACATCATCATATCATGCATTATACGATATAAACATCAGTCATATGTAATAAACGATATATATCCTTCTTAACTACATAGTCACGACAGTCATATTAGAGCATGCAATTACTTCATCACAATTTCAGGTAGAAGACTATCTTCTCGCCTTAAACTATTGATTAGGCTGTAATATACACCTTAATAGTCAACTGCGTAGCTATGCAGAGAGATTCTATTGATTACTCTAGCTATAGTAGGTAGTTAGTAATACCACTGAGCGATTACAGCCCTGACTATTTGCTCGCTCTACAATCGTCGAACGTATAACGAAGCGCTGTCAGAAGCCTTGTGTTACTCCTGTCAATTTCATACGGACAGTCCGGCGCGGTAGAAGGGTGGTGCGACTCATATTTCCAGCAATAATACTACTAGACACGGACTTGCACTCGCAGTGTGATATAGCCATACAAGAGAGTGAAGCGATATATTTACCTGACTCAATCTTAGTCAGAGAAAACACACGATATCATACTACATGAATGCCAACGTAACACATAGCGATAGCGAGTTAGTAAAAATGCGCATGATATAAAGGCATGATCTAGTGCTATGCAGACAGACGGCAGGTGAAAAGCTTTTAAAATCGGTTTTCTGCCGGATATACGATAATTCGGAATCGATCAGGCTAATATTACCTCTTTGTTATTGACGTAGCTCAGATTCAAGTTCGGAAAAAACTCCCGCTCTACGACGAGATATAAAGAAGCGTTCTCGACTGTGACTTGGTGCCGCGGTCACCGAAGAGTTCTACTGTGTTAGTACTTGGTCTTGCAAAGTTTTCCAGGATCGGATGCTAGACTAAACGACTTTAGGGCAGTTCTTCAGGAGGCAGATAATATATGGATGAGCTGTGAGCTATGATGTGTCTNAGAAAACAAGCATTTTAAAAGCTTTTCGCCTGCCGTCTTGTCTGCAGACTTGTCAAAGCGTTAATTCATGGTTTTTACTAACCGTTATCAGTATGTAGTTACTTCGGCATCACTTTGAAACGTGTATTACAATTACATCAAGGTCAAATAGTTGGTTGTAGTTGGTATCTCCCATAGGATTTACTTGGAGATACGCCCCGCCCCCTCTCCAGCGCGTCTCTTGTTTGAATGACAGGAGCAAACACAGCTGACAGCCGCGGTGAAACTCGAGCGATTAGAGCGATGCGAATATTGGGTAGTCTACCATAGTATTTACATGGAGATAAGCCCCTTAAAAACCATGAATTAATAAAGCATTAATTCTGTGTTTACTGCTGTCATTCAAACAAGACGCTGGAGAGGGGGCGGGGCGTATCTCCATGTAAATCGGGATTGGATCCATCAGGCTAAACTAACCTGTAGCTGCTCCGTCCACAGTCACAACAACGTCATACAGACATAAATAAAGCAGCAGCTGTATTCGCCATGACATAGACAGTCTGTGTTTTGTATTTTTAGGTTTTGTCCAGTTTCTGAACAGATATGAGGAGCTGTGAGCTCTGAGTGTGTGCTAACAGCTAACAGCTGATGTGTTGGGCCAAGTGTCATTTCTTGACTGGCAGCAAAAACAACCAATCACAGCAGTGCTTCTCTGGCTGGCTCTGTCCAATCACAAACAAGAAGTGTTCTCCCTAAGGAATACCCTTTCCGTCCAATGTGAAATGCTGTGGTGTTTTGTGAAATGCTGTGGTGTTTTGTGAAATGCTGTGGTGTCTTGCACTTCAGGGCCAACGTAATTTCCAGTCTGCTGTGAAAATTAACTATGTAGTTAAACTAGTTTTTTAACAACATTCATATTTCTATCGTGATTTTTCAAAGTCTTTTTTTGTCGTTTGGTTTTATGTAGTTACCTCCCTGTAAAGACTTGAAACCTTGCAAAGTGTATTTGTTTAATTTCTAGTCAGAATACATCTAACACTTGATATAAGATATATTAACATAAGAGATAATGCAGTGAGATATAGATTGCCTTATTTTTAGACAAGGCATCTTAAGTATCTTGTTCAAACTGTTGAAGACATCTTATTTTGAGTTTTATCTCAGATTAAACAACTTGTTGAAGCTGCTGTGGTATTTATAAAAGATGGATCCTCTTGTTTCAAGGAATACATCTTACTTGATTAGAGAAAACACTTTTTTATTGGAAAATCACCAGAAAACAATACATTTGAGCATTTCTGGCTTATTCTGTAACACAACATTTCCTGATCCTGGTAGTTCAACATAAGTTCTCGCAGCTAATTACAAGATATGATTAATCTAAATATCCTTTCTTTTTTTCAGAAATCTTACCAAGCTGATGTTCACTTGTTCTATTGGCAGATGTGTGTACTTATTTCAAGTGAAAACCGCTTGTTTTCACTATTTTTCAACTTCTTTTTGGAGCAGCATTTTTTCCAGTGCATTGAGTTCTTGTTCCTCTTCTAACTCAGCCCCACTGTCAGGTTTACGGAGTATGAAGGTTGTGTGTGAGCCAAGGACTCACCGTGCCGTGCTCGAAAACTCTCTCCGTTAATTAAAGTTTCAGATGAAGTGTCCGCGGGGAGTCGCCGTTTCGCCGCCAGACTCTCATCCAGATGGTTTCAGATACGAAGCCTCGGAGGACGGCTCTCTTTCTTCCTCTCCGCCACATTATATATTCCTGTACATTTAATAATCCTAATTGTTTAATATTAAACGGAGTGTCTTCTGATCACGTCTGAAACTTTGGAGAGCTTGTTGACTTTGAGTTGATGTTATAAGTAATACTAAAAAGGAGATGGGAATCCCAAAAGGCTGGTTTAATTTCTGATGTTTTCTCGCTGTTCGTCAGCAGAATTAACTTTTTGAACATGAAAGCATGGAGACATGTCCCAGTAGAGACACTACATACTGATATACACCTGAACATCAGCAGGAGAGGACTCTTTAAAGTAGAGACACTACATACTGATATACACCTGAACATCAGCAGGAGAGGGGATAGG
>NW_011361413.1:0-4679 GCF_000735185.1 Notothenia coriiceps
TGACCTCTGACACAGCTGCAGTCACGTCCTCAGTGTACTTCAGGGAACGAGCCGTGATGCTGGAGGAGTCTGTAGCGTCACTCAGACTAGCATTAGCATTAGCCCAGTGCACAAATGCAGAGAAACTAACTTATGGCAACACAAAAGAAAACATGGGAGCTGTGGAGATGAGGAGGTGTCGGCGTTCTGGCGATTTACTCGGAAGTCCCCAACTGAACATGTATTATTTGGGACTGTTTTCAAGTAATCCTATATATATATAACCTTCTCACTTACACTCACTGACCCAGATACCAGCACACACACATATTATTTTCAAGGTTCTTTCTGGGGCCAATATAATCTCAGGCACCAATATATCTGTGTACAATGTTTGATTGTCTGGGAAAGAATGGTTTGTGTGAAATTTCCTTGGGAAAGTAAAGGAGTGAATTCAGGTGCAAGATAAAGATTGACTCTATCCTTGTTTACTTCCGAAGCTCTCACGCTCTGTTCAGAAGTAAAATACTTTTTCCTAGAACTCTGATTCGCTGTATTGGGCCTGACCAGAAGTGAATCCGACCAGTAAGAACACCTAGGGGAGTGAGCAACCGACACAACTCCTCCCAACGGACTCTCTGATTCGCTTAGGAGTGAAATCGACCAATTACAGATTTGGGGGGGGGCGGAGCAACCGACACAACTCTGCCCCCAAATATGTCTATGTATACTGATGTTTATTAATGCACGATGCCCCCTGTTTCTGACTGGCTGGTCCCGATATCTGTATCGCACGGCAGTAGAGCTGGGAGTCCAGAGTACTCTGTAACTTGTATTGTTGTTTTTTACCATTAAAACAGATTATTGTTTAACCCTTATCCTGGTGCTTTGAGTTCCTTCTTTTGTGAACCAGCTCATCAAGGGACGGCGCGGAGCAGAGGTGGTGCTCCAACAAAAGCCAGCCCACATTTGATTAATGTCGTCATGACGGCAGCAAATCTGGATCAGCGCCGGTGTTCCCCTGTTTTTAGAGATGTGGGTAAGGAGGAAAAGAGAGAGGGTTGTATTTCCGGATACTTTGTGAGTCTCCTTACACACCGGGGACACATATTTATGCATACAAGATATAAAAAAGTGCATTTTGCATAATAGGTGACCTTTAACAGACTTCACTTCATCAACTCTTATCGCTGCAACTTGCAACTAATAGTTATCCCACGATTAGCCTCAACTGATCCATCAAGCTTTGGCTGACTACAGGAAACGTGCTTCAAGACTTTGAAAGAATTCCTGAAGAAGCTGAAGACAACAGTGCAACCGCAGCACCAGTTTCCGGGCTACGATGAGCCGACCCGCGGTTGAGGAACTGCTGGACTGTTGGCCCGAGACGCAAGCTCCAACGCCACCGACAGAACCGGGCCCAGACTGTGCCGCTGCGAGGGAGGAAGTCTCAGTCCAGACCGAACTGCCTCTAACCCCAGGCCGCTCCGCCAGGTCCCACTTCCGCCCGCTGCCTGCCTCTTTCTTCAGAACCGCCACCACGCGCTCATCGATCAGTAAGGCAAAATGCGATTCATATTCCCAAAAGAGTTTCCTGCATCTTTTAGCTGAGTGTTTCAACTATACTTTTCAGTATTTGCCAACCACATGATTTACTGTCAATATATAGTTTGAACATATTATTCTTCAGTGTCATATATTTGTAGTAGTTAATAAATGTTCCCTTTATAAAGAACCAGTTTATGTGTTTTTTTGTGTTAGTAAATCAGCCTCTGTTCAACGAGTCAGCTCCGATTTTCAGATCATGAGACATACAATAATTGATTATGCTATCATATTTTCTCACTTATTAGAGAGTGGGGCCCCAACCTTATTAAATGTTATATTAATGTTTTTGATGAAAGGTAAACTTCGAGTTGATAACTAAAGTAGTGTGCTGGCACTTAAATAATTAATGATCAAATCTGAACGAGCAATATATACTACATATGTTGCCCACGTGTGAGGCTCATCCATGTAACAAGAGTCTATGTTTGTACTGTATTGTATAGTTGCTAGAGTTAGTGGATTTTATGTTTCTCCAAGTGTCTCATAGCACTTAACATGCTACATACAACAGTGACAGTCGGGGGAGAGAAAAATAAAAACAGTGTCTCGATCGCAATGCAAACAACAAGCCTCTGTGCCAGCGACACTTCCACATTCACTCGTTCAACTGTCTGTGTTCACAGCTGCCAGGGCAACAGATGGAAACATGAGGGAGGTGAGAAGAAGGGAAAAGTGCCACAGAATACAATTAATTGAGTTGGACTGGGGCCTTTAGCAACCAGCATTTCTCTGACAGGCTGACATGTTTAAGGGACAATAAGCCACACAGATGACAGATCAATGAAAATGGTGACTTTAGGCTGCAAGGCCTGTGAAGAGATGCCTGATATCGAAGATAGAATACCAATTAGGTTTGCAGGTATTTCAGAGAGATGAGACAGCTGCGTGCCAAACCAGGACTGTAAGAGTGTCTAGCCGAATTTGTCTTGTGTTCCTCGCTCCCTAGCAGCACTTGTTGTTAGCTGGGGTCATCTCACATCACATCAAGCAACACAACCACTCTGACCCATGAGGTTTACTAGTCCCCTTTTCCACCAAACCGGTTCCAGTTCTAGCTCCATGCTCTTCTGGTTCCGAACCGGTTCTTCTTTTTGGCCCCAGTTGTGTTTCCATCGCCCAGAGCCTTTTGTCCCCAACGCCGCTTACAACAACAACAATAGGGGACTGCGTCGGGTCAATGATCGCATTGATTTTAATCATACGAAGCCAGATTAAATTAAAGAACGACTTCTCAGTCCTTATACTTTTCTCCAGAGTACCGTGGTTCATTGTTTTTTAATGCGGTTCAGCGACATGTACCGACCGCTGTAGTGCTGCTCGTCCACCGGAGTTTATTCTACCGTGAACTCACGGCAGCGTCCGCTGGAAAGTTTTCACTGTTTGACTGTCACACAAACAGCTGATAAATATACCCCACCCCCATAAGTGAATGTGTTTCAGTATGAATTGACGCTGTTTGGCACCATAACGCTGTTATGAAAGTTTCTCTGGTATAAAATGGGTGATGTTAGCATAGCAACCGAAGCTAATCTGACTATCTTGATTACTTGTTGCTATCCTATTGTGGCATAAGCCGTTTTCTACAGGCATATTTTACCAGTGTCTTTTTCATTATGATTCTACTTGTGATAGTAGGTGTAGATCTGTTTGTTGTTCTCGAGTCCAGGAGGAAGTTAAAAAGAGACAATTTAGTCCCGGAAAAGTTCAAATGGTGTACTTTAACGAAGTAACATGGTTTTGAAACAGACAAGAGCAAGACAGAACACAGCGCTGTGTCGGAGAAGGGTGATGAAAATAGAGATGGGCGAGTCCTGATTCGTCCGGATCATTAACCCGGATCCTAGTAATGAGCTGGTCGTGACAAGTCTCCCCTCTCCATTAACCTGATTCCTTTGAGTCCTACACCTGGCGTGACGTACAAATTAAAACTATAAATTGCGTCACTCGCTACTCTCCTTATAACATTTAAAATCACATTACAACGTACCCCAGTCCATCTGCCTACACTTTAGCAAGTAGGATAGCTGCCAGAAGTTATCGTTTGGCTCAGGGGAGGGGACGTGGTGAAAAATTCCTGCATACTCGTGGGGACTCAGAGGAGCCGTAAGTTACGGCTCCTAACCGTAATAGTATAGCAGATCCAGAGATCCATACTCCTCATGTGCACGAGCATAGCCGCGGCCGGGAAGACATTTTACTTAGGGGGTGCGGCCAAAAGTGGGGAGAGATATGATTAGATCTACATACACACTGTTTTCATGACCCAAATATGTTTATATGTTCATTTTAATTAATTTTTAATTTTTCATAGTTATTTTATCATGGGTGGAGATACCGGGGGAAGTTGTTGCAGTGGTGATTTGTTGACCAGCCCCCTTGACCCAATAACATACCTTTCTGATTGGAAGGTTAGGAGGTAGTCCCCCTCCCTATTTAGGGGCAATGGATGTCCACTCTCGGGAGACGACCGACAGTGGTGCGGTTAGCCAAAGTGACAGACCTAATGTTAGACCTATTTACAGGCAATGGACGTCCACTCCCGGGAGACGACCGACAGTGGTGCGGTTAGCCAAAGTGACAGACCTAATGTTAGACCTATTTACAGGCAATGGACGTCCACTCCCGGGAGACGACCGACAGTGGTGCGGTTAGCCAAAGTGACAGACCTAATGTTAGACCTATTTACAGGCAATGGACGTCCACTCCCGGGAGACGACCGACAGTGGTGCGGTTAGCCAAAGTGACAGACCTAATGTTAGACCTATTTACAGGCAATGGACGTCCACTCTCGGGAGAGAGACCTCCAGCATGTGTCCCTGAAATGGGGACTCTGTTTATTTCACACTTCCAGGAGAGACGACGGGTAAATCCCCTCTCTTTGCCGGCTCACAGAGCCCTGAAGGACGGACTAGAGACCTCCAGCATGTGTCCCTGAAATGTGGACTCAGGTTATTTCACACATCCAGGTCAGAGACCGGGGAAATCACCTCTATGTGGCCCCTCCAAGACCCCCAAAGGACGGACCACAGACCTCCAGCATGTGTCCCTGACATGGGCACCTCCATAACCTTGCACACCGTGAGTCCCCGGAC
>NW_011361414.1:0-3171 GCF_000735185.1 Notothenia coriiceps
GGACTGGCTTCAGTAGAAGCTGCTGGGACTCCCGGCAGCTTCTACTGAAGCCTTCCGAGTAAATCTCCAGAACGCCGACACCTCCTCATCTCCACCGCTCCCATGTTTTATTTTGTGTTGCCATAAGTTAGTCTCTCTGCGCTGGGCTAATGCTAATGCTAATAATGCTAATGCGAGGATAATAAAATGGTGGCTTCACAAAACTTTTTTTGAGTTTTACGGGGCGTGGTTTGCAATCCGCCCAGCCAATCAGAAATAGGAACCTTTTTCTCCCACGAAAGTCCCTGCTCTCTAGCAGGGATGGAAAAGGGAGTAAAAAGGTTCTCATTAACTAATTTTAGTTCCGGCTCTTTTTGGTGTGAACGCGACATTTCGGAACTATATTGGAACTAAAGTGGGAAAAGTACTGCGGTGTGAACGCGGCTCTTTGTGGGAAAAGTACTGCGGTGTGAAAGCGCCGAAAGGACTGATCCAGGAAGTGAGAATGATTTCAGTGAGGAGGGGACTTTATTAAACACATTTAAAAGGTGAGAAATATCAAGACAAAGATGTTGGCAGAAACACGATGACAAGGAAACTGCCAGAGGACCAGATAACAAGTGCAACGAGACATGTGTCACATGTAAATCATTAATAATGAAGTAGTAATATTTCAAATGTCAGATTAATTAATTATTAACAATCCGGCTGTTGTTTTCCAATATAATTGTCAAAACATGTGACTTTTTCTTGGATAAAAAAATCATCATACCAATATTATTTGTATGCCAGTTATTCAACATGTAATTTTAGGCCATTTTCCTGTGAAGGACCAGGGTACGCAAAAATCAGGAATGCTTATTGAGATGGAAAAATTAAGGATTTTTTTACCCAATATATGTACAGTTAACAATAACGGCACGTACTGCATCAGGGGGTAGTCTGGTGGAGGGAGGACTGCTGGCTGGTGTGGGGCTGGAGGCAAGTCGGCAGAGGAAACCGAAGTGGTTTTTGAGAGCATCGTCGGTTGATTTGTTGCATGCAGGTTGAGGAGGCACTCTTGAGCCCAGATAAAGTCCCGCACAGTTTGATATTTATTTTTGGTAGAGGAAAGCCAGCTTTGCACAGGATCGGGTCGTCCACCAAAAGCCGGTGCTGCATCCTCTCGTATGCCTTTAAGACGGTGGTCTTCTCGGGGCTCGTGCGAACCCTGCGGCGACTTCAGCCACAGCAGTTTGACCAGCGTGTACATTAGCCTATTGTTCTGCGCGCTAATGTCCTGGTGTTTAGCGAATGCTCATCTTCACACGCTGTATGACAACAGCATCAACCAGGTTGTGGCGCTTAGTGCGGCAGTACAGGCTGTTGCCCCAGTGCATCCTGTATAACTTGTTGAACTGCTGCTGCCGTTTGTCGTGGTCCTCCACTTTAGTCCAGGCAGCCAGTATCGCGTTCCTCTGCTCTGTGAGAAGGGACAGCTTGTCCTCTACGAGCCCAATGTCCACCAGCAGTGAGCAGAACCTCCCCAAGTTTGGGTGGCCGGGAAGAGAGTTTTGACTGCAGGCATCCTCCTGTTAAAGAAATGACATAGAAAATGTGGTAAGTTTAAATGGATACATTGACCACTAATACAGTGCATTTTAATTTTATTCTAGAAGACACCAAGTCACTTACAAAAGCGGGCGGGTTGACAGTGGAGGTTTCGTCTGTGATGAGTGTGATGTGGGGCAAGATGGCATCCAGCACATTGTCCCCGTCGCTCTGGTTAGCCTCGTCTGCCTCGGGATCTGGAGTGGGCTGCCTGGGCTGAACAACCTCCTCGTTGGGACCGGGGCCATTGTGGATGATGTCCTTGAGTGTAAAGGGGCCAGATCCTGATTCACCAGTGCTCTGGCTGAAGAGGTACTCCAACCCCAGCAGCTCGTGGGAATCCACCTCAGCGGGGGCCTGGAAATTCTCCTCTACAGTCTCTCCAAACAGCTGCTGAGGCGGTGGATGCCGATTATGTCTTGTGACGCCATCCCTTGCCACCAAACACTGCGTCGGAGCTCCTGTCGCAGTTCCACCGTCCGATGCAACTTATCAGGTAAACCTGATAAGGGCGTGCTGCACAATGGGGACCTGAGAAGAGGAGGGCAGCAGAGTAACGGAAAGCTTTTATTGTTGTGTAAATGTTAGTGTTTTATTGCTTGCACCAAATCCATCATTAGATGCAACAAAAAAGACAGAGATGGGCAGGCAACGTGTGACATCTGCAGATCAGCTTAGATATTTTGGTTATTACTGAGCTTGGGAAATGCTTATCTGCAACCTGGAATAACACGTAGAACAATTTTGAAGCGTACCATATTTGTATGCATAGGCCAACTGAAATGATTAATGTTCTCCTATTTGCTTTTAATTCCAACTGCTTTCCTGTTTCTACGCTTTTGAAATTGTGCTTTTATTGCTTTTAATTATTAGACGTGTATATTGTTGTTATTATTATTAATGAAAGCAACTGCACTTGTGTACCTGGGATCATGTGGGGCAGAGACTTGTGGAATCCCTCCAGGCTGTTATAATAGGGCAGGTCCACACCGTTGATAGTTGTGGTATGGGCCACCCTATACATATTCATCCCTGGTGGATCCTGGATGCACTCCAGGTGTCTCTGCTGCCCTACCCACATCTCATCAATGGCTCCTGTAAAGGCACATATACAGTACATACAGTTTGTTATTCTCACTTTATATGCTACATCAATAATGTTTTTGTATGAGATCCTACCAGGTGTTTTAAAGAGGCTCACTCCACTCTGGTCCAGCACAGCCGGGCCCTTCAGCTCCTCGATGGCCAGGTGGATGAGCCGGAATGTTTCCTGCGCTCCGAGCGTGACCCTCCGCACGTGGTATTGCAGTTGATCCCTTGTGACGTACAGGCGGACGACATCCTCTTCCGACACGGACCTGAACGTGTCCGGGTCCTTGGCTCTGACGGCCTCGATCAGCAGCTCCAGATCGGCGCGGTTGTAGGCCAACACTGCCCCGGCCAGAGCGGACTTGAACATGGCGTACTTGCTGTGCGCGTCTGTTCGGATGGCTGCGTTAAAGCGGTGGATCCAGTGAAAGATGTCCAGGCGCACGACCATACCACCATCGAACCACTCCTGGAACATTGTCTCCACGGCGGTAGGGCCCTTAGCACGACAAC
>NW_011361415.1:0-6624 GCF_000735185.1 Notothenia coriiceps
CCCCCCGTTGATATTCGCGGTACAGAGGGCTTCATGGGAACTTTGAGGGGAGCCAGAAGTTGAATCTCACTCTGAACTCTGTTCAAAACTTGAGAGCCCTGGGTATAGGCACCAGCTACAAAATAAAAATAAAAACATAAAATTGTGTACAAGCTGCTGCAAGCAAATGCGAGTCTCCTATCAATTTCATTAGAAGAATATCAGAAAAAGTCTTTGACTGAGAACTTGCCTTCACAATGCTCTCAAAATGGTGACGGCTAAGTTGGCGGCTAGCAGCTAACAATGCTAGCAGTGCAAACAGTGCAAACAACGGGAAGTGATAACAGTGCTAACTTCAGAGCGAACTGGTAGGTTAGCATAAGGCTTTCCGCAACTACGGGACAGTGTTATCTGCATTACCTTGCGAATGAGCACAGTGTGAAGCAGCAGCCATTCGCTCGCAATTGGGACAAACGAACAGAATCTCACAAGTGGGAACATGCTAGCATGACTTGAATAGCTTTGTTAACAAAGCACGGAGAATCTCAATTTACACACACACACAGAGAAAGGGTTATTAGCTCAAGACTCCATTACACTCCTAAGTACATTTCCTTATAACATATATGAAGATATGATAGTCTATTAGGCTGGAAACACACCAGGCAGTGGCACAGTGCAGCTCACTACGCTAATTACAATTTCTAGTTGTGCAGGTAGCGTGTTCATGCGAATCAGGCAGAAATAAATTATTGGTAACGTAAGTCGACATGTCACAGGAGCCACACAACTCCTGGCCACAATCTGCATTCAAAAGATAAACTAAGCCCAAATTGTATGTATTGAAGGTAAATGAATGTCCGAATACTGACATCCTTTATTACTCAGGTATAATGTTTATTGTATAACCTGGCTTAATTTCAGATGTTAGCATGCTTGCAATAGTTAATTATCATCGAATACAATTTAAGACCTCATGATGGCATCGATCATTGGCATTTATCCACTGTCTTTACCTAATTGTATTACAATCCTCTTGAGTTTGGGTCCATGTGGTGGACCTACTGACAGTCCAACATCCCAACTAGCATGACAAGAAATAGGACCAACCTAAACAGGGTATGATCATTTTATTACCTGCAGCTTAAGTACATTATCTTAGTGCACTTTCAACATCATATTAGCAAAACCTACGAACAAAGTACAACAAGAACATGAAAGAGCTAATTGATTAGCTTTTATGCTAGTAAAACACATCAAGTTAAGCTCTGGTTTGCTTGTCTTTGCCAGTCAATGAGGGTTGAAATAAGTGACAAACTTCTACATATAAGGATTGCAAAGATTAGGGAGAATATGGTTATCCTTTTGTAACTTTGCACCTTTCGGATTTTCTGTCACAAACACAGTGAGCTGGATCAACAAGCTAGCCATGAGATTTGTATATGTTCAGCCGGAAAATAGGAACCAGTGTATCCTTCAACACCATGACTTTGAGGTTAATATAATTAAGTTGCATGAGAAAACAGAATGCTAAATAGAAAAAAACAGCTTTCAATTATGTGTGTAACATGAAGAGGGTTGTAGCGGATACGAGTCTATTGTGGGGGAGCTGGGAAAACAAAGGTTAGGAGGTTCCTGCTCACACTGTGTTCATGAATACAAATTGATAATAATACAATATTGGCGGTTTGTAGCATTGGAGCATACAGGGCGTTCTATTGTTATGCATGCTTGCATATAAACATAGCATTCATGGGATGTGTTGACATTCCGGCAGTGGCTCAGTCAGTAGGGGCTTGGACTGGGAGCCCAGTTCACCTCCTGGGCCTTGCTGAGGTGCCCTTGAGCAAGGCACCGGACAACCGTACTGTGTTGACGCAGAATGGTGATAGATTGCAAACTCCCAATAATATATTCCAATCAGAGAGTAACCAAATAAATCGAATTCTAAAAAAATATCAACAATTCATCAAAGCCGCTTTCCAACTGGACAAAAAACCTACTACTAGCCACTAACATTGAGTGGCGCGGTTACACTCTGGGTTCATTACCAGGACTTGCGGAAGTCACAGGTATTAATAAGTCCCTGCTCCTATCAGTGGTGATGGAAACATGAAAGGGGGTTGCACTGTTTTCAAACATTTTATGACGCGATGCCATGAACCCATTAGAAAATAAAGCCAGGCGACTCTGTGGACATAAAAAGTAATTTTAGCTCCCTGAATACAAAATGAAACTAAGCTATTTAACAGCATAGATAAAGAACACATTTGATATAAGCTTTAAGAGAAGCAATGGTATTTTAATTGAAGGGGCAAAAGAAATAAAAGTAAATCACAACACGTATTTGGCAAAAGCAGCTCTGATATATTTAACAGTTTAAAAATACATTAGTGTGGATTGTTTTGGAAATAATCTTAAATGCTAGGTGCTCAGAAAACATATTTTCAGTTAGAAAGACTTTATCAAGTTAAAAAACTTGGCTTGACTGGCTTATATTTCTCACTATACAGTTAGTGTCTAAAACATCAGTCCAACATACTTAGATTTAATTAAAGGCTGGATGCATGAAAATCACAAATGAAAAGACAACCTTCAGGAAATATGGCGTTTATATTTATAGAAATATGTCACATACATATGCTGCTTATTGACTTTGTGTGTGTGTGCATGTGTTTGTGCGTGTGTGAGTGCGTACACTGAATACTTTTTCACAGCCTGACTTACATCAACAAAATAACA
Organism: Notothenia coriiceps; assembly: GCF_000735185.1. Classification (NCBI taxonomy): domain Eukaryota; kingdom Metazoa; phylum Chordata; class Actinopteri; order Perciformes; family Nototheniidae; genus Notothenia; species Notothenia coriiceps. The sequence goes on from NW_011361415.1 coordinate 2,722, forward strand.
GACTAATGTACCTGCCTCTATTCCACACACACACTCACACAAACGCACACACACACACACACACACACACACACACACACACACACACACACACACACACACACACACACACACACACACACACACAGCCATTTGGCCTAAAAGCTTTGTTATTCCAAAACAAAATCAAAACGCTTTTATTGCTGCCTCATCTGACTGCACAGATGTGCAGTACTTACATTTTTATATTTTTTTATTTCATACTCTTCACCTTTTTTTTGTTTTTATCCTTGTGGATTATTCCCCTAATAAATTACAGTCATGATACAATTTGTTTTTTATTTGAAATTGTACTTTTGTTTGCATAAAGAATACACAGATATTACCTGAATACCTAATTGTATACTAGATCCTTTCTTCATTTTACATTCTTACCTTTTAGCTATTTTGGTTAAATATAAATGACTAATTGTTCAAATGTTGGATAGCCCATGACATTTTGTTATGCATTTCTAAAGTGTTGTTAAACCAACAATCTATATATTTTGGATTATGTACTATCTTTTGTCATCACCTCCTGTTTTGGGGAACATGTTAACAAACAAAAATACATTAGCATTTGTTTGAATTTAAGTGTTTTGTCACAAGACAGTGTCTGAAATTCACTCTACTTTCAAGGGGTCCTATTGTGCTATTTGGGGTTTTACCTTTCCAATAATGACATCACTATGTCACACTTGTGCTTCTATTGGCTAGCGCTCCAACACATTGTACATGATAGGGGGCGGGACATTCTGAGCGGTTGACCAATAACAACAGAGCCGGCCAGCTAACCAATCAGAGCAGACTTGGCTCTGATTTCAGACAGAGGGTGAAAAGAGGTGCTGGTGGTGAAGGCCATTTTGAAGATTTTATTTTTGGTGCATTTACGCAACCCAATATCCAGTTGGCTGAATAAATCAAATCTAAAAGACACAAACGTGGACACTGTATAAATAATTATTTGCATTTGCCGGGTTCACAGATTCGATAATAACATAAACCTTAATCATAAATAATCTTTTTTTATACATTATAAATCATGCTTACTGTGATAAGTTTGCAATCTCAAGCAATCACTTTGCTGCATTGCATGTTCACTGGAACCAGTCCAGCAACACGGGAATTACACACATGAAAAAGAAGAAAAAAATCACATGACTAAAACATGATGAAACATGATGACATCACACAGAGACCCTGACACTCCACACAGCAGCATCTGTAATACAGATGAGGGCTCACAGAAAGCATTCAGCACAAGTTGAATGCTTTCAAACCAAGCCTTTAATATGGAGAATTATATTCAGAGTTTGTTTTTCATCTCAGTAGGGCTGCTTTTGTGAAGTGTTATGCAAATGCATTATATAATGTGAACGCAGTTTAATATGTTCGACATTGTTTCAAGTTCAATAGCGCTGTGACAGATAGTTTCCCTATTTCTAATGAATTTGTGTTCATTATCAGATTGACACGGGTTCTGGGAGAAGTTTCCAGATTCATTCATTTAAATGATCCTGATACAAAAATCTTTAGGGGCTTCATATTTCAACAATTATAATTCTAACGTTTAAAAATAAAACAGTTCATAAATCAGGCTCTTACATGAAAAACTGCTTCTCATTCATCAGAATCCATGTTTATTTAGTCCATTCATGCACTAAGAGTGAAACACTTTCTCTTGATGAGTGTTTACGGGCCCATTTGTGAGGTTGTTCTTCTAACTTCAGTGTGCTCATGAACTTTAGGTAACAATTTGAAAGTAACATTGAAGCTATAAGGATGATGTTCAAGCAACATGTTGATATCTGTTTCTTAGTTCTTGTTCTGACATTCACACACATTTTCCCATCAGAAGCTAACTTTATTTGGATTGAAGCACAAATGCCCTATCTTGCAACATTAAAGATGCCCAATTCTGCTTTTTGGGGCTTCCCTCTCCTGTGGTGTGCTATATAGGTTTTTGTGCATGTAAATGGTCTACACTCACACTTCTATTGGCTAGCGCTCTGACACATTGTACGTGATAGGCTAAGGGGCATGACATCTCTAAGCGGTTGACCAATCACACCAGAGCCGGCCAGCTAACCAATCAGAGCAGATTGGGCTCTGGTTTTAGACAGAGGGTGAAAAGAGGTGCTGCAGCACAGACAGTATGAGAAAAATAAAGAGCTTTTTGAACATAAAAGCATGGAGACATGACTAAATATAAATATATATACCTGAAAATTAGCCTAATAGGGCCCCTTTAATGGGCTATTGATTTGACAATGCTAAACCCTTCCACTGATTTTCATGAAAATGTGACCCACCCACACAGACGTACAAATAGCATATTGATATTGAAAAGAGACTGAAGGCAATTTGAGGACTCTGGCAGACTATTCCAGCAATAAACAACATAAAGGCTCAAGGCAATTTGGGACGTTGTGAAGCCAGATGGTCAAATACTTTTTCAAAAAATCTAATATGTTTTCATATGAATGCCATGGTCATTCTTTATATACAACTCACTGCACAGATGTTATCTAACGTTCCATAGCATCTGTCAGAACATTGGCTACAGTATTCAGCAGAGGTGGGGTCAAGTCATTGTTTTGCAAGTCAGAGTCAAGTCTCAAGTCTTTGCGCTCAAGTCCGAGTCAAGTCGCAAGTCTTTGTGCTCAAGTCCAAGTCAAGACTCAAGTCAGGATGGGCAAGTTCAAGTCAAGTCCAAGTCCTAAACGTTGACAAAACGAGTCTTAAACAAGTCATTATGTGCTTTTCACCAAATGTAATGACATCGATCAACAGAATAATACTTAATAATTAAACTGCTCTTTCTTAGTCACATTAATAATGTAATAATCAATTTTCTCTCTGCTGGGAAAGTAACGTGTTTTTTTCTATTTTAAGAGGGATAAGTAAGGTAAGGCTACCGTGACGGTAGGGATAATGTGCAGCGAGGTGGTCTCTATGGGGAAAAGAACACCTGAATCTAGATCCCTCTGCAGGTGGTACTTTAAGTATATTTTGATGCTAATACTTTTGTACTTTTACTTTTGAGTGAAGGACTTTTTATTGTAACCGAGTATTCCTACACTCTGGTACTTTTACTCAAGTACAAGATCTGAACTTCTCCCACATCTGACAATAAATCCTGAGTGGTTAGGTTACCAAAAAAAAAACCTGCTCTGAAGGTTATTTTCATTTTATAAATCCTGCACTCAGCTTTGCTTTCTCCAATAGCATTGAAATGCAGCCAGATGCTGCTTCTTTTTTCGGTTTTCGCTAATGTCGTGACTTTTTCCGACGCGCTTGCATTTAAATCCGTCTCCCCGTCTCCCCGTCGCTCTGTGCAGCTGGCCTGCACCACTACACCTGCTGTGCCCCCCACCCTTCTTTCACATAATGGTATGATCCTAGTGTGTCCTCGCATATGATTGGCCGCATGGTGGCCCAGCTAAATAAAGTCCCCCGCCCCTGCCTGCAAGGATTCTCAGCAAGAGTAGGAGCGGCTGAAGATTCTGCTCTCCCCGACGGGAGTCTGCTCTTCTAGCGGCATCTCGCGATCGGCGTGTGGGAGACCTCTGAATTAAAGTATCAAGTCACCTCAAGTCAGAGGGCTTAAGTCCAAGTCAAGTCCCGAGTCATTGGTGTTCAAGTCCAAGTCGAGTCGCAAGTATTTTGTGATTTTGTCAAGTCGAGTCTCAAGTCATCAAATTGGAGACTCGAGTCTGACTCGAGTCCAAGTCATGACTCGAGTCCACACCTCTGGTTTGAGCAACTGGATCAGTGCAGAGAAGTACACAGGGTTGGGAGAGAGTGTAAGAGAGAGAGAGGTTCCAGGTTGTTGTATTGAAAATATTCAGGAGAATATTTGTCATTGTTCAGAGGTTGTGTGTT
>NW_011361416.1:0-7747 GCF_000735185.1 Notothenia coriiceps
AAGCCCCTTTGAATGTGGGTCCCCAATTGCCTGCTTTGATTGACATTGTTATAGCAGAATGTTTAATACAGCGTATTTCTGATATTTATTAGACATCACATGCTAAGCTATATGATGTGTGTTACTGAGTTGGGTCACACACAGTTAGAGAGACAATGGTCGTTCTGAATTATCAATAGATGTATTCATTTTAAGTGAGCTGACACCGAGGTTAGAGGGAGTTCAGAGAAGGCCTCAGGTTATAAAAAAAGTTAACCTTTGTTAGTCAACTAATCCTAAGGATGTCATGAGATGATGACGTTTAAACATATACAAGTATAGCTTTCAGAGAGAAAAACACGTGACATTTGTGTGGTAGGCTGCATGATAAAATGTGTGTGCATTAAACATGCTTAGGGAAAATGTGTGTGTGTTCATTACAGTGGCTATATATGCTGTATGATTACTGCTACTGTTGGGGGGCATTTCCACGATTGGCTGCTGTGGCAGTAGGTGATGTACTTCCAATTATTGTTTGTTTGTTGCAACAACTAAATAATAATTACTGATCAGCTATATCTGTGTTTGTGTTTTATTGATTCCTCTCTGTTTCATCCTTTCCTGTTGTGTTATGCGGGATCTCCACAACAACCTCTTTAGGAGTAATTCATATCTTGTCAGGATATGAACCACCTAACTAACAAATTAACTGTATTATAATCTGAGTAACGCCTCTTTGTACCTCATTTGACCTTGGCGTCAGCTCACTTAAAATGAATAATTAGCAAAGAGGAGGAGTGGCTTAGCTTGACCGTGGATTCAGAGGGACGGGAGGTGAAAAGGGGTGGAGGAGGGTTGCGTTGAGTGACCTGAAATGACAGCTGTCAGAGGGGAAAGAGCAGAGTTTAAAGGGTTTGACGGCATGCTATGATAGGCTCTTGGGAATAGAGCGAAGTGATTGGCTAGGCTGAAGAGTGACGCCCCCGGTCACTTATTGAGAGGAGAGAGAGTAGAAACATGGAGATAGAAATACATGAATGAGTAAAGACGGTCTTCCTGGTTGAACTTGCGCTGAGCTTAATTTGCCCGGTACATTAAGACATCTCTGTTGCGTGAGTCCAGCTGCAGCTAAGCACACATCTTATTTCAGACAAAAATGTTCAACCTGAGAGGACAGTGACGTGGCTTTCTGTTTAGTGTTAATCTGGTCGGTTTTAAAGAGAAATGTAAGAAAACTATTTATAAATGCCCTACCTACTTATTTGTCAACATGTGTTAGTATAAAGGAAAGGGGAAAGTACACCTTAGTGCAAGTGGTTCTTCAAGCTTATCAGCTGGCTGCAAATCGTTTTTAATGTATTATGTACCTCCTATGCGTTGTCAACTATCTGTGGTTTTGTGATAAACAATGACAATGGCTGATGCTCTAATTACTTAGTCTCACTTAATTGGTTGTAATCATCAAGGAATCTTGGTAAGCTACTCCATCAACTAAAGGTTCATCTTCTTCTTCTTCGTGACCTTTTTGCACTCATACACACCAAGTGCGGAAGCTGTTCGGAAAAACGAACAAAACGCACACAAAACATAAAAAATAACTATCAACCGATAACCAAATTAAAAATGAAGATTATGAACTTTGTTATAAAAAATTTTTTAATCAGCAATCAGTATCAAATATAACTCTTTCTACAGTGTACCATCACATCCATAGACTAATAGATATCTGAAAATCCTTTGCTTAGAATTAGTTGCAGAAGCAAGGTAAGTTTGTAATACCAGCATAATATGTCTCTGCACAACACCATGTGTTTCCTCTTCTGTGCGGAATGTGTTTGTGTAACTCTGTTTGTGTTACTCTGTTGCAGGTAAAGGAGCCATGGCAGAGGTATCCACTATTGTCAGTGTTGTTAAACAATATCTTCCGATACCAGATGAGTCATCTCAGAAAACATCCACGTAACATCTTATTGTAAAATGAGGGTTGCACTATACAAGACAAATATCAAATAATCCTGTTGGCTTGTCTTGAACACAGACATGATAAACTGCTTTCATCTATTTGACCTCTTCTAGTTGGGAATGTGTGGTTTTGTACTTACCTTCACTGACCACTACCTGAGTTTTGTTGCATGGCAGGAACATGTAAATGTTCTTAAACCCCTTAACACACAAACACTTAAACACATATAAGTACAACTATTTGTTATTATCTTCCATTACTCAGCAAGTGCAACCTTTGCAGCATGATGAGCCAGAGTAGCAAGAAAGACTTGTGTGGGAGTGTGATTTTACCAATGGCTATTAAAACGATTTATTGCAGTTTGTTTTTACATGAAACGTCTATTCATTATTAAATGATGCAGCCATTTCTGCTGTGACTCAATAATCCCAATGTATGATAGTACATTTCTGTGGTTCACAAAGCAATATTTCATTAGTGACATTTAATCAAGCTCATGTAAATAAATGGAAAAATATAGTTCATGGTATAACACTTCCTCCACACAGGTATAGGCACATCATTTTGTACAAATACGATCAAATAATATTCCATCTTTAAAAAAGTAATGGTGATTTATGGGCTTGTCATCGACACACTGTTGTGTCTTTGGCAACACAGATGGAAAAATACTGTCAGTGTCAAAGGTGAATGACATTTGGATTAAAAACGGAAATTCAACCACACTTGTGAACATTTTATTTCCTTGATTTTTTCTTAATAGCAAAATGCCTCGGTTAAGGCAAAAGGGTTTCTTGTTATTTTTTTGTGAGATTTGCTTTCATCAGCAAATTGTGGAATTTCAAACATTTTGTCAGTGGAGATATCAGATATTTACTGTATAGACACAACAGATGTGTACTTGAGCAAACGGTCATTAGGCAATAAAAAGTCACCAAATGCACGCCCTTATAAGGTCATCCATTTAAGTGCGCACAACGCTCTCCTTATTTGAGTATTTAGAAGATGTCATGGCTCCTGAGGGGTTAATTATGTGAGATAAGCAGCGGAAACGTTCCCGTAGGGCAGACTGGCTTTACTGCATACATAACATCAACGTGTCAACTGAGGAATGGATGTTCTAGAGTCAATAACCATTGGGTACTAGTCGTGTCTTTTTTTAGTAAACATACTTTTATTTGATTTGTGCTGACACCATTCCAGTTTAATATTTGGTGTATAGGTGTTTATGATAAAGAAGGATATTTATATGGGTTGTACGGTTTTTTCACCATGACTTTTCACCATGTCTCTAAGCGCCAAAGGTCAAAAGGGAAGAAACCCCATGGTTAACATACGTTAGACCTGTTTATCTCTTGAAAGCCCTCCATCTCCTAACACAGCAGTCTGAATTGTGTCAAGAGAAGCCAGACCAGAATGTCAAACCAAACCAGACACGGCTTTGTTTATGTTACTGAGTGGAAGCAGATGTTTTTGAAAAACTATCTTACTTGTAATAAACTGAAAGGAACTCATCCTTGTCGGTGGAAATCTTGGAGGTATATCTCGTCTGGAGTATATCATTGTTGCAATTGCAAAACAGATTCAGATTGATTACAAAATAAACCAGCAGCGTTGGTATAAAGTTCATTTTTACATCTGACTTCTATTGTTTTACAGCACTATTGAGGAACATGGAAGTCTTCCTGGTCACATGCATCACCAGGGTATCATCATTTGTATCTCTTTGTCATCGAACTGTGAACATGGACTTTTTTTTAAATTAAGCCGGTAATGCTTTATTTGCATATGTTTTCAAGGTAATGGTTGTTCTATTTTATCAGAGTTAATGTTTGTTCTCATCAAATCCAAAGGCAGGCAGGGGAAATTTGGTTTGCAAATAGCCCGGGGCTTTTAAACTGCTGAGCTGTCGAGGATTCAGCACATGGCAGCATGTGAATGGCTCTCTAGATGAAAAACATCCTCCCCTGAACCGTAACCTGTCCTGCTGCTATTGGCTGTTGTGTGTTTCTGTTAATGATTCCAAAAGAGCATTACATCAGCCATACCGGCAAGGGGAATGTTGCTGAGACTTTGACAGCTCTGTGGAGGATACAGCCTGCAGGTGCACCTTATAAAATAACATGCATGTTCTCATAACTACGGACATATCTTCAAAAACCTAACACAATTGTCTTATCGTCTGCCACTTCAACACCTGTTTATCAAAATATAAACAAGAACTTGCTGAACAGACTTTCAATAATATTATTGCATTCTCAGCCTATCAAACCTTGTTGTTTTGAGATTTTAAAAAAATGCATGATAAAACTGTGAATCGCACACATTCTAATACAAATACTGAAGGCTGACCTAGAAAATGACAAAGCACTAAGTGTATGAGACTCATTCAGCAACATACCAACTTCATTTTCACCAGTGATTTATGATCAATACTAGTTTGTCATTCAGCACTTGTTTGTTATTCAATTTGGTTAAATAATGACCTAAGTTGCTCAACAATGACTTATTAGAATTATACTCATTCCAATATCAACTATCAAAGGAATAGCTAAACATTTTGAAAGCCATTGTTGTTACCTTGGGTAGTTGAGATCAAGTTATCTGAGAACAAAAAGCATTTGAAGTCAACACAACCCCAGTGCTATAGAACTACTAATATTAGATACAAATTAGAACTAAAATCAAAAACCCGAGAATAAGCAACATCAGATAGTAATCCTTTAATATCCTATAGGAGAATGAAAGAATATACAAAGAAGCATGGCGCCTGAAACTGGTTCTGCATAGGTTAGTGGGTTCAGAAAGGACACGGAAGGGTCAGGTAAAGCACATGACAATATTTGCATGAGAGAAGAGATGTGACAGTTCAGTATGCAGCAACAGATTTTTTTATCTGGAGTTCACTGCAAGTAGGATTTTTTGCCATGACCTCGAGCTTATTAAATAAAAAAACAAAACATCTAACATTTGTTATAATCAAAAAAACCCGGAGAAGATGAAAGATGTCTGTTTGAGGTTCAGCTAAAAAAAGACAGACTTCCACTATCATTTGTACACATTGCGTAATGCATACTTTTCATGGTGTGCACAGTAGGGTCTACTCTACACTGTACAGACATGGAACGACAAACATGCAAAGCACCTATATGATAACTTGTTCTCTGTGACACTTTGTGTACACGCTCAGGTGTGTGTCTCCTGTGTGTCTGTCGCAGCTCGAGCAGTCTCTCTGGGCTCAATAGTTCCTGTCCTGTGGGAGCGTTTCATCAGAAATACATCCTGAGAGATCACCTGCTCTACTCCCCGTGTCACCACAACTCTTCTTATTGACTCTCAGATGTTTAAAAGTGGTAAACACACAAGTAAAATGACTGATTTACATTTGTCTTGACATATTATACTTGTTTGTGTATAAATTGTGAACTTTAGATACATATTGCAATGTTTGTTACAACAAAACATTACAGAAGTTGTGCCTTGTCCATTCAAAATATTAAATAGGTAAAAACGAATAAAAGTCCTGACAATACATTTTATTGTGTTATAGCTGCCTTTAAAAGAAAAATGACAATGACATTGATAGCTTCTTGGGGAAGACTAACACTTCTTTGAGATAATTTGTTAACCTTAAAAACGGTATTATCAATTATTGTATGTTGACAGATATACAGCACAAGGAAGTTTCACAGAGGGAAATAACCTTCAGCAAGAAAGTACTGCCAGTAAATAAGAGGAAGTAGATTTTAAAAGATAATCCACCTTTCACTATGCGATTGAACCCATCGCATGTTTTTTGCATCATTTTTGCATTGTGTGTTTAAGCTACTTGTTGCTGTTTCCATATGGCACATTGTTAGCCCCTTAATGTTCTGTGTTGTTTAGCCTTAAGCTGAAATTCCATGGTAACTGGAAATGAGGGAGATGTGAAAGCTCTCCGTGGGGAAAGGTTCTGCCTCCTCTCCTCAGTCAAACCCCCTGCCGAGCGCGTCTATACCTGCGGGGCCACAGGGACTGATGGAAGCCACCAACTTGTCTAGACTAAACTGAGGCGTCACATGGGACACACAAATTAGCCTCCAGTCCACAAGTGAGGAGGGACTGGTATGATGCAAGTGCAACAAGATATGAACTCATTCATTGGAGATTCAAGCTAGTGGAAGAATTTAAGTTGACATTAATGTTGGATTGTCTGTGTCTTATTGTAGTGATATGTAGTTAAATCCAACATCACTATTAGTATAAAAGCATAATGCTCAAGGATAAATGTGTATGTGTTGAATAACAAGATGTGCAACAGAGACGGTCTGAGGTAATGGCTGACCTGATTTTAACTTTGGTCAACCAAAGTCAACCATTAACTACATTAGAATGAGGTCAACCAATGTGAATCTGTGCCAGAGTGTTCTTTTAAAGCTGTGTTCTGTCTACACATGCTACCTATATATAATATATATCACGCTTATTTGCATTAACAAAAAAACCTCTATGGAAATACAGCTGTGTGACAGAAGGCCTAACCGTGGTGTTTCATGGCAAAACCTGGAATTGGATAGGTGTAGGATACTCCAAACTCTAAAAAACGTTCCTTTATCTGTGCCAAAAACTATTCAGAGTGAACCTTTAACACCTCTGTAATGCATTCTCTTTATGTAAAGCGGTAACACTCAGTCTGTCAGGGGCACCCAAACATGTTTAAGCAAAGTGAAACACCTAAAACATATGTGATAAGTAGCATGCTTGCAGAAAGACTTTCTTCATGTAATGTCTTATGTACATATATGTATGGGGTGAAATCATAATAACTTATTAATGTTGACCCCCTGGATTTCTCTGACGGCTAAATGGACCGAATTCTGATTTGGGAGAAAATAAAAAGGAGAGAGAAATCTGGCTGGAGAAATAAATAGCACATGTTGGCGTCATTTATGCTGGGGACATGAGCCCACCACATTGTAAAATGGACAATTTTATCCCCCCAAAGTATAATGTCTTTAAAATGTTCTGAAATATAACACATGTCAACACTTTGGATTTCTTACCCAAGATAACATGTACAATCTCAGAACAGTTTGCACGCTTACACTTTATTTCTGTGAACCAAATTGGTGCACTTTGGACATGTGACGCATTTATTATTATAAAGCCTAACTGTACTGCACTTTTCTTTTAAATGTGTATCTAGAAACCTTTTTTGTAATTACAGGACTGTCTCAGAAAATTAGAATATTGTGATAAAGTTCTTTATTTTCTGTAATGCAATTAAAAAAACAAAAATGTCATACATTCTGGATTCATTACAAATCAACTGAAATATTGCAAGCCTTTTATTATTTTAATATTGCTGATTATGGCATACAGCTTAAGAAAACTCAAATATCCTATCTCTAAATATTAGAATATCATGAAAAAGTATACTAGTAGGGTGTTCAACGAATCACTTGAATCGTCTAATTAACTCGAAACACCTGCAAGGGTTTCCTGAGCCTTGAAAAACACTCAGCTTGGTTCAGTAAACTAAATCACAAGTATGGGGAAGACTGCTGATCTGACTGCTGTCCAGAGGACCGTCATTGACACCCTCCATCAGGAGGGTAAGACACAAAAAGAAATTTCTCAAAGAGCAAGCTGTTCACAGAGTGCAGTTTCAAAGCACATCCACAAAAAGTCTGTTGGAAGGGGGAAATGTGGCAGGAAACGCTGCACAACCAAGAGAGATGACCGCAGCCTTAACAGCATTGTGAAGAAGAGTCGCTTCCAGAATTTGGGGGAGCTTCAAAGACAGTGGACTGAAGCTGGAGTCCA
>NW_011361417.1:0-2780 GCF_000735185.1 Notothenia coriiceps
GTCAGGGACACATGCTGGAGGTCTGTGGTCCGTCCTTTGGGGGTCTTGGAGGGGCCACATAGAGGTGATTTCCCCGGTCTCTGACCTGGATGTGTGAAATAACCTGAGTCCACATTTCAGGGACACATGCTGGAGGTCTCTAGTCCGTCCTTCAGGGCTCTGTGAGCCGGCAAAGAGAGGGGATTTACCCGTCGTCTCTCCTGGAAGTGTGAAATAAACAGAGTCCCCATTTCAGGGACACATGCTGGAGGTCTCTCTCCCGAGAGTGGACGTCCATTGCCTGTAAATAGGTCTAACATTAGGTCTGTCACTTTGGCTAACCGCACCACTGTCGGTCGTCTCCCGGGAGTGGACGTCCATTGCCCCTAAATAGGGTCTGTCACTTTGGCTAACCGCACCACTGTCGGTCGTCTCCCGGGAGTGGACGTCCATTGCCTGTAAATAGGTCTAACATTAGGTCTGTCACTTTGGCTAACCGCACCACTGTCGGTCGTCTCCCGGGAGTGGACGTCCATTGCCTGTAAATAGGTCTAACATTAGGTCTGTCACTTTGGCTAACCGCACCACTGTCGGTCGTCTCCCGAGAGTGGACATCCATTGCCCCTAAATAGGGGTTGTCAGACCCGTGCTGACCATTCACACTCCGGCTTTGGTTCAAACCCCCCCTTCTTCCCCTCCTGATATTCCCCTCCCTTCGGCTCAACCCTCTCCCCTGTATCCCCAGACGGGGGTGGCTTTGGCTTCACCTAGGGGAATTTGGGAAGTTTCACCATTTAATGAGACCAGCCTTGGTGCTTGGGTTTCTGACACTTTGGACAGCCTTCAGAAGGTCAGCCAGGCAGTACCAGCTACCCTACTTCCTCCCCTTGGTCTGCACTCGGTTGTTGAAGCCCCTGTCGCTCCTGTGATGAGGAGCGTAGGGGTTGGTTCAGAAAAAGTTAAGAAACCCCTATATAGTTCAGTTTTGCAGACAGTTCCAAGGAAACGCTGGAACATGGAGGGTAGTAGGATCTCCAGAAATTACTCAGACTTTGTGAGTTTATACACTAATATCGATACGGAGATGGGGTTGCAGGCAGTTAGGAATATTTTGAACCGTTTCCCGGATCCAGCACGTCCTGACCAGGATATCGTCAGACTTACATCCAAGCCTTACTAGGAATGATTTTTGTTTCAACAACAAATGGTTCTACAAGTTAAGGGGATAGCAATGGGTAAGACATTTGCACCAGCCTATGTCAATATATATATGGCAGAGTGGGAGAAATCAGCTGTTGTCAGATGCTCGAAACTCACTAGGTACTATTTCCGATATCTGGACGATATCTGGGGTATTTGGACTCACACCACGGAGGGGTTCAATTCCTTTGTGGATGCTCTCAACACCCATCATCCATCTATTAAAGTGAAGCCTACAATAGGAGTTCAGGAGGTTTCTTTTTTGGATGTGATCACCTACAAAGGCAAAGATTTCGCGACCACCCAACAGCTTAGCACAAAGGTGTATTTCAAACCCACAGATGCCCACAATCTATTACACCATTCCAGTTTTCATCCGAAACACACTTTTAAGTGGATTGTGAAATCTCGGCTATTTCGGTTCAATAGAATCTGTTCCACGACTTTTGAGAGGGATTCGGCGACGAAAATGCTGGTTACGGCATTAAAAAAGAGGGGTTATTCCAGATCATTGCTGTGTTTGGAGAGTCGTCTTTGGCCGTTCCCATCATTAACATCACAAACAGAAGGTTTGAACACAAGGGGCTATCCGTTTGTCCTCCACTACCTCAGTGGAGGACAAACGGATAGCCCCTTATGTTCAAACCTTCTGTCTTTTTTCTGTTCAGGCCAGTAGACTGCTAAAATGGAATTTCGATAGAATAGTGGGCGATACACCCCTGGGTCAGTCGGTGGAAGTGATTTCGGGTTTTAAAAAGGATACACAATTTGAGGGACCTTCTGGTCCGGGCCAAAATTCCAAGTCTGTGACAATTCCTATCTAAAAAAAAAGGTTTGCTCTCCAAGCTGGATTAACTTTGGATCATTCCAACTGTGTGCACTTTATTAAGTGCACTAGATGCGGTATTTTATATTTATATGTACACACTTAAAGCCCGCTTGTCAAACCACAAATACACAGTTCGGAGGGGTGGGAAACAGCCTACCCATCTGGTTAGACACTTTATCAGGCACGGGGTGCAGAGTATCCTTTTGAGTGGCATCAGCCACAACCCCAATTGGGCTACTGGGGATAGGTAATTGATTTGTTGCTCAGGAGCATTTTTGGGTTTGGTTTTTTACAAGTTGCCACTTCACGGATAGCTGGGACTAGATATATTCGGTGCAGACTTTCCTCCCTCGCGGTGACAATTTAATATTGGGTTTAATCCCTAATTTTGATTAGAAAACCGCTACTGAGGGTCGCCAGGTTGCAATAGACTACTTTTTATTGTTCTACCATAACATATCTTCAACATTGAGGATTCAAGGTGAGAAAATTCCTTTAACATGACCTGGAGCCGTGCGTTGTATGGGGCACAGGTTATGATTGTTTCTACAGGTTGGTTTTGGACAGGTTCGGATTCCTCGGAGAGACCTTTCTTCTTCAAGCCCTGACTGACTGGACTAAGGGAATACCTTGCCATGCTAACAATTGGTCTTTGCAAGTCAGAGTGGTAAGTATGCAGCCCTCCTGGGTCCCATTCTGGGACAGCACGCAGGTTGTGGCGATCCAGGGTGTCAGGATCTTAATCGCTACCCAGTGTTCTATGGGATTTAGT
>NW_011361418.1:0-8864 GCF_000735185.1 Notothenia coriiceps
TCACAAAGTCAACCTCACATGATGATGTGATACCAGTTTTCAAGCACAGTAAATATTCTCTTCCCAGCGTATATGATGGGACCAAGGTGATGATGTAGTAGGCTACATGGTTTTAATAATACTTTTGCCTTTCAATGTTTGCCATTTCAAACCATGAGCATGGTTTAAATAATATTTGCCTTGATTTACAATATGTTAACCTTCATTATAGTCCTTGACAGCGGTCTGTACTGCTGTATTAACAACGTGTCACATGTTAAGAATTTACAATCAGAATGGAGTATTCAACTAAGCCGTGTAATACAAGTTGTTAGTAGCCTTAAGGGCCTACACAGTTGTTATGCTATACCACATTGCCCTTCACTGGATGCATAATGAGCTGCACTACATTTTAGCATTTAAAATACCTAGCTATTCTTTTGCGGTTATTTTGGTGAAAGTAACTAAAAAGTAACTAAAGTAGTGTAACTCATTACATTTCAGAGACAGTAATATTGTAATGTAACTTATTACTTTCAAAAGAGAGTAATAAGTAATATGTAATATATTACATTTTGGAAGTAACTTGCCCAACACTGGTCAGCACACGGTGCCAATCGAGTTTGATCCGGAGCAGAGGTCCTTGCATCGTAATGAAGCCTCCCCGCAGCTCACAGAATTGAATTTCTTATTAGTTATATCTTGGGGAGAATTAGTTTCTGTATAAGATACAAGGTGTATGAATGTCTGGCGGCGCTGCAGTATATTTGATTTCTGACATTTTACTGACGAGAGTACATTCCAGACGTTTCAGCAGCTGGAGTCTGGGTAGCCTACATGTTTGGAATACGACACACAGGTAATCCTATGATTGGTGTGTCTCTCGGCTTGTGTAATAATCTGAGCCGGTGTAAGAGCTCTGTGATGAAAGTGAGTCTTGGACGCCAGGTTATCACACACCTTCCCGTCCCCACAAACACATTCAATCTTTTTCTCTCTTTCACTCCGCTGTGTAACCGCCTCTCCGTCTGGGAGCGGCTCTGTATCCCCCAGACTCAAGGTTAGTTTAGTTTGCACAAGTGGAGTCTTTGTATGGTGGCACAATGTTTCTCCCTCTGTTTCATTGAATGTTTCTCTACTCTACTACGCTTGCCACATACAAAAAAAACATTACACAAAATCGGAGAGACAGGCACATAAAGGTATTTGCTATTCATTAGCGCTGACAAAGGGCTACACAGCCTTGCTGCTACGTGTAAGAAAAAAAAGGTAAAAAACGATATTAACAATAACTGACTGCAAGTACGTCGCATTTTGAATGGAAGAGAAACTTATCGTAACAACTATTGGTCAGAATCCGAATTTCTATATTTTGTCCCACAATGGGGAAATGAACCTAATTACAACAGCAGAAGAATAGTGCAGATAAAGTAAGAGACTTGCATATTAAAAATAACAAAGTAGGGACAGGTTATTAATAATAAAAAACACAATAAGTGAAAACAAATAACAGATAAGTACACCATTGTAAAAAAAAAAAAAAAAGTTTCTGAGAAAAATAAGAGCAGCCCGTCCCACACCAACAACCATGCCACGTTCAAAGTCACTCAAATCAACTTTGTTCTCCTTTCTGATGTTCTGTTTTATATTCATCAGGTCGTCTTGAACATGTCTACACGCCTAAAAGCATTGAGTTGCTGCCATGTGATTGGCTGATTAGATATTTGCGTTAACGAGCAATTGAACAGGTGTACCTAATAAAGTGTCCAGTGAGTGTATACTGTGTGTATATATTTTTCAAGTGACCATTTCAAATGATAGAAGTAGCTGGTACAGATTGTAAATACATTGAAAGAAAAGTCGAGCTTAATTTGAACGAGGGTATATTGTACAAAGTTTTATATGGTTTAGGTTGAACTCATAATCAAATTTAAATCCTACCCCCCTTTGTCGCTGCGTTGAAACGTTTCACGGAAACTGGGACACATTAGTGCACTGCCCAGTTCAGCTTGAGGTCTTTCCTTTAGTCACTGTCTCATAATCTCTGAGCCATTATGATTGCCGTGGTTACTCAGCAGCCCTCATGTGATCCAGGCTGACACTCTTTCCTCACACCTCCTCACTTTCAGTCATCTCTTCGGAGAAAGGACCGCACTTCGCTTCCTGGTTCGTGTTCTTACAAATGCAGACCGATGATTGGACGTTGGATAAACTGTCCGGTCGTTTGGTCAAGTAGAGCGTAATGGATGGAAGCACTTGTAATTTATTACTGCCTGGTGGCTGCTGTGGACCGCTCTTTAAGACCGCTGTAAGGGACTGTTCGTAAGTAATGGGGGAGGTCGATCTTGTATTTCATGAGGACGTGGGAGAGAAACTCCCCCTGGAGGGAACTTTGGGATTTTAACCTTTGAACACCATTTATATGCACAGACGCCTAAATAACCCACTACAGGAAAGGGGGGGGGAAACAAAAGCATAATAGGGCCCTTTCAAATGAAAATGTCTAGTCTTTCCCTTTTGACTGCTGTCGTTTTTTAAAGCTTAATCTAGTTTTTTTGTGATTAATATTATAACATTACAGTACCATTTAACAAAAAAAATGTTCCCTTTCTTAACGTAGTCAATGTTGCCAACAGCCCAGAGGCATTCACTTGTTGCAGCCCACATGTAAAACAGTCTCCTCGCTGCCGAGTAATAATCACTTTGAGGCTTTAGTCTGGCTGCATGGAGTGTCATGTGAGCCTGTTTAATCACACGCCCGTCCTCATAGGATTAGATTACTGGGCCATGTAAGACTCAGTTGAAATGAAGTTGATCCACCCTGCAGTGTGCAGTTTAGGTTTTCTCTAGCTTTTAATAAAAGGTTTGTCACAAAATGTGGACCTCATTGTTCTGCATTATGCATCCTGTGTTCTGGCATTTAAATGACATTACACTACTTTAAAGGGAGGCTTTTTTATTCTACCAATTCTTGTTTCTTGCCCAAACTTTGACTGTGATCAGTTCAGTGGGAGATTCTGTGTTTGTGTAAGCATGTGTGCGATGACTGAAGGCGATCTATCAGACTCCACACAGCTCCCTCTGGAGCCAGAGGCGGCGTTATCCAACAGTACCGCAAGATATGTAAACACACTTTGATGTGTAAAATCGCCTTTAAGACGTGTAAATGATTCGGCTTGGTTTCAGATCTGAAGGACGCAATTGATCCGTTTGGTGTTAGCCTCTTGCAGCTTTTTCGGCAGTTTTCTTCCTCATTAAAAGCTCACAGAGATCCAGAGCTGCATCTTATCTGATCCAGACAGCCGCCCTGCTTACCTGACACCTGTTAGACCCTGCTGCCTGGACCCCAGTATGATGCATTGTTCAATCAATTATCCATTTTGTGTCCAAGTTTGTCTTATCATTTTAGACTAGCAGGTGAGAGGACTTGGGGTTCTGCACACTTGCTTTGTGTTTGTTTCCATAAAAGCCAATGATAGCTTAATAAAGAAGGTCATTAAAGTGTAATTAGGCAGGGCCCCTGCAGATATAACATGGCAGCGGGGTTAGGAGACCCTCAATGAAGTCCGCAGAGAGGCACCGGGCGAGACAACACTTCCCTATCATCTTCCCCCCCCCCCAAAATTCAATCCCAAAGCCCCCAGTGTGCAACTAGAGCATGAGGGAAAGCTTCCTCTCCTCCTCACTGCCCACACAAACCATCGATGTGATCCTCAAACAGATAC
Source organism: Notothenia coriiceps (assembly GCF_000735185.1). Taxonomy (NCBI): domain Eukaryota; kingdom Metazoa; phylum Chordata; class Actinopteri; order Perciformes; family Nototheniidae; genus Notothenia; species Notothenia coriiceps. The sequence goes on from NW_011361418.1 coordinate 3,705, forward strand.
CTCCTCACATGAGCCCCCTTGAAAGTTGGAAAAACCGACATCCTTCTAAATCAATAGCAGAACTAAAATATGTTTGTTATGTTTTCTACTCACTTTCACGAGTTCAAGCCTTCCCAGTAACCCCAGCTCTCCTCAGCTAAAACAACCCTGACACCTGGCATTGTGATGGAAATCCAGCCGGCACTCGGGATGACTAAGAGCAGCAATGATAGCCCGTAGCACAGTCAATAACGGCTTGGCAGCACGGGGCCCTGAGACTCAATTTGTAAAAGTGAGCGGCTCCAAGGAGAGAGGAAGAGAAAGCTGATCGCAGCAGAAGTGCACCAGGAGCTTATTTTTTTCTTTTTAAATGAGGAGTGCAAATGAATTTATGTAGACATGAATTATTTTGCATTTGAAGATTCTGGCAGTTAAAGGTCATCAGCGCTTTTGTTGTTCAATACATTAAAAGCTTGGCCACTGCAGGACTTATAAAACTATCTAGGTCATGATTTATTGTATATGTGCAACACAAGGGAACAAATCATCAGTGCAAATGGAGGCACTTCAGCACTGATGAAGTATCTAAATGACACTCTTAACTGTCAGGCACTGTGGGCTGTCTCTGCTGAAGCTCTACTGCCCACATGTGGCTTTCAGCTGCCACAGCAGCACAGTGGATACAATACAAGACGTGTTTTATTAAAGGTGGGGTAGGATAAACCATGGGATAAACCAGCTCGAGTGCGCTAGAATTTGAAAATACACAGCCGGAAAAAATCTGCCACTTCCTTACAGAGCCCCTCCTCCAACACACACGAACGCGCACATGACCAATGAGGGCACGAGATAAGTTTGTGCACAGATGGAAGGCTGACAGGCAGGTAGGCCATCCAGTTATTTTAGCCGGGCAGGCTAAAATGATTGGTCGTGCTTTTTACAGTACCACGGCTTCCACAGATTACATTTTTTTATGTATTTATTGTCAAAGCACTTTAGATATTCATTGCTATCGGGATGTTAAGAGCATTCAATGGAATATAACAAAAAGTGTATCTCGAGCCGGTTTCTCAAACTTACCTACCCCACCTTTAAGGAGAACAAACCCTTTAACATACCTTAAATATATTCACTCTGAATTAAACCATAAGACTTTATCTATGCAAGATCAGACTTTAGAATTATAATTGTATCTTTCAATCTTTGTGGTTCGCAGTACCACAGCACCAGGTCTAAAACCACCTGAACTCTGTAAAGAACATCCAAAAACATTCACCGGTTTGCTTCTTGCTAATTATTTATCTATATATCACATTCCATTTACTTGTATATGGTCTATTCTTGCACTATTTCTATTTTATTTTGTACATTGCACATCTCAAAACATTCTCTTGCACTATTTTATTTTATTTATGTCCTATATATATTCATGTTGCACTGTTGGAGGAGCCTGACATGAATATTTCCATTGCCACATCTACACTACTGTGCACATGACAATAAAGCCTTGCATCTTGAATCTGTTGTGCTAAATTAGTTATCCACTGCATATAGGAATATCAAAATAATACAACTTTTTTTTTTAATAAAAACTGTTTAATTTTAAAGCACTTATGAACACAAAGTACAAAGTGCTTCAAAGTTCGGATACAAAATGTGAATGATAAACCACATGAAGGCCAACATTAAAAGTTAAAAATAATAAACAGGACATTATAAACAACAATAATCAATGTGGTAGCAGATAAAAGTACGTAACAGTTTCTGCATTTCTAAAGTATTATTTTAATATATTCTTCTGAGGTGGTTGGACAAGCTTATGAATAGTTGCTCAAAATATAAATAACTACCAAACACATTCCCAGATTGTTTGCAACAGGCTTGATTTACTGTGCCATAGTTAATACTGTGGCCTAAGTGTTTTTGTTTTTTGTCTTCTCCCCTCAGTGTTCATCATGGGGGCCGGTCTGCTGGTGTACCCGTTCGGCCTGAACTCCTCTCTGGTGCGGTCCTTCTGCGGGGACTCTGACATCTACTACGCCGGGGAGTGTGGGATCGGCTGGGGCTACATGCTGGCTATCGTTGGAGTCATGCTCACCGTCTTCTTGCCCTTTTTTGCCAAATACGCACCGAAGGAGCACCTGTCCCCCACCCCGCTGCCCACGCTGTTATAGTGCATTGTCTGGTTTGAATTCCCTCTCTCTAACCCGGGCTGGATGTCACGGGGAGACACCTGCGTCCCGTTTTTGGAGGCGATGCTGTTCGAACACTGTCTTCCTGCATCTGCTCTGTGACATTTACATGGAATGTTTTACATTACAATATTACTGTGTGGGTTATCACTTTCATCAGGACCTCACAGGATTTGAGAAAAAGACTACTAACATGCCAGGACCTGCTAAAATTGTGTTTTTTTCCCTTGGTTTCCTTTGTGATGTCAACATGTGTAACATTCCAAAACAGACTGGAGGCTGGCTGCTTAAAGAGAGTGGACGCATGAGATGTTGTGGCAGTGTGACTCGAATGTGTCAATAAGAGGTTTTAAAGAATTTTGGACTAATAATATGAATGGAGTTGCATCCAGTGACGATGTATTTTGCTCAAGCGTTTGGACTGTAAATATTGTCTGGATTTAAGACAACTGATGGAAGAAAAGAGAAATCTGACGCTTTGAAGGATGTTGGCGCTGCAGACTTTTTGTGCCTTCCCGTATTGAAACCGGGGAGTGAAGTTCAGCCGGAGTGAAAAGACGTATTCAAAGACTTTTGTCTCCAGGAAGAGGACACAGCATCAGACCTGCCGAAAGGACAAATGGATATCTCTAAAAATGTTATGTTGGAATACTGCTTTCTTTCCTTTTTCCCCAGAAATGTTTTTGTGTAGTGTAACTCGCTTGTTAAGAAACAGTTGTTTGTCTGTCTACAACACACAATACTAAACACTCTAATTCAGGAAGAAAATGATTGCAAAAGGCAGGGAGATGTAGGATTTTTGTCAAAATAAATGCATGATAAGACAGGCTTTGTTAATGGTAGAACAATTGATCTAGATTTTAAATGTGATCTGACCAACTTGTGCCTTTTAACATAACCAAGACAAGTGTTTAATACAATGATCAGGTTATCATCTTTTTCTGCTGAAAAACTGTGGATCCTGTTGTGTGGTGTGTTTCTTTTCCTATGATATGTTTCCCTCTCAGAGGTTAAGTCTTTACTTGATGCAGTATGATCTCATTAACTGGAGAAAATGTTCTGGAGGATAAAAAAAAAATATGATGTCCTTGGAGGTATAACGGCAGAGAAAAGAAGGAAAGCAGTGTACTTGTCTTTAATTTTGAGATATTTCCCCCAATTATCTATAAGAGGAAAGTCACTTGAATTGCTATAATAAAGGTTGTGACACACAGCTACAGACTAATTCCTGGCATCCTCTCTTACATGATTTCATCATTGAGTGGCAGAGGAGGGGCGCTGTAAGAATTGAACTTTTGGTTATCTGTGCTGAGCTGACACATTATTCACATGTGTAAAACATAGCTTATAGTAATTAGCTCCTCGAGTAAGCTAATGTATTTTTTTGTTGCCAATCCACTTCTTCTTTCAAGCGCTGGCACACTTCCTGTCATATTCCAAGGACAAAATGTCTCCTCCACTTCCTCTCCCTGTACACTGCCAAGTTCATCAAGCTAGATGGCTTTTTCTAGATGGTGTTAGTGTGTATTAGTGTTGAATTATGGTTTGGATTATGCTAATGAGTTCATATTTGAATATTTCCCATAATGTCCTCGTCCTGACATGAAGACAGTGACTGTGATTATGTTGCCATATTTGCCAGAAGGTCAGAAAGATGTTTGTATTGTGTTGACCTCATACTCTGCTGAAGGACCCCTCTCTGCTGATCCATTGTGTGTAAAGTCTCAACACTGGTGAAACTGTTTTGGTAGAGTAGTAGTAGTGTTATTGTTTTTCTCCATTGTGGTGTTTGACTGTAAATAAACTAACTGTACTTGATATCACATTATTCCTAACTGCCCCGTTTTTCAAAGATATATTTTGAGATATTACCTCTTCGTGTTTGCTTTAACTGCATTAACCTCCAGACGATGTTTGCTGTTCTGTGACTTTTCTTTTTAATAAAAAAATGTTTCAGAACTTACAAAAAGAGAAGCTTTAATTTCATTTTGGGTTGAATAAATATAAGAACATCAAAGCCAAACCTTTGCAAAGGAATTCAACTGTTAAAGTTTAGTATAACAGCACAACAGCGCCCTTCACAGCTAAAACAAACTTTAATAATACCTAAAACATTCTTTTTAAACTACTACCTCTAACTACGGTAATCTATTCATATATAACGACTCATCAAACACTAGTATCTAGTATCATTTTCCTGAACAGTGTCGTACTGGTTTAGATGCCACAGTAATGTTTCTCAGACCTCACTGAGTAATTTGACCAGCCCTCTCATCTCAGCGTCGCAGGCCTTCACGGCCTCCTGAGCATTCCTGAGCTCTGAGGGCAGGCCGGGGCGGACGGACACACACATCAGGACGTCCCTGCTGCGGTCATAGTTCCCCACACAGCGATGCACCTGACCTCGGATCAGACGGGGCAGTTCCTGCTCCTGTTGGAACAGAGGTGCAAAAATTCATTAAGTCAAGTTAAATTCCAGAGTTTCTTTGTTAGTATTCCCAAAAAGCCAGAGGTCTGTGGCTGATGATGTTATGTGGCCCTGGAAACCTTTTTAGGGGAAGAAGAAGAACGGCAATATGCAGGGATTGATGCATAAAAAAAGGGTGCCATTTAGCAACAAAAATATGATTTATGAGGACATTTCACCCCAGAATACCTAACCTATTAAACTTGATACCTCACTTCAGAGGTAAAACTAGGGGGAGCTAAACAGAAATCGACCATCACGAATCAAACAAAAGGATCAACAATACATTGATGCAAGATTTATCCGATAAAAATAACACTGGACCATTGGGGAACAATGTCAAGTGAAAAGGAAGAAGAGCAATGTAGTTCCAGAATCAGAATTATTCAGTAAATCCTCCAGATCGTTCTATTTAAATAGATGTGAAAGCCTTTAAATCTAACCAAGGATTTCATTTAAATCTTTATTTCGAACAGATACAAAAAAAACTTTTAAATAGAAAAAAACAGAATACAGTATTGT
>NW_011361419.1:0-3224 GCF_000735185.1 Notothenia coriiceps
TGACATTCTCCCAATCCTCTTCTGGATCATCTAAATGCTCTCTAGCAAACTTCAGACGGGCCTGGACATGTACTGGCTTAAGCAGGGGGACACGTCTGGCACTGCAGGATTTGAGTCCCTGGCGGCGTAGTGTGTTACTGATGGTAGCCTTTGTTACTTTGGTCCCAGCTCTCTGCAGGTCATTGACTAGGTCCCCCTGTGTGGTTCTGGGATTTTTGCTCACCCTTCTTGTGATCATTTTGACCCCACGGGGTGAGATCTTGCGTGGAGCCCCAGATCGAGGGAAATTATCAGTGGTCTTGTATGTCTTCCATTTTCTAATAATTGCTCCCACAGTTGATTTCTTCACACCAAGCTGCTTACCTATTGCAGATTCAGTCTTCCCAGCCTGTTGCAGGTCTACAATTTTGTTTCTGGTGTCCTTTGACAGCTCTTTGGTCTTGGCCATAGTGGAGTTTGGAGTGTGACTGTTTGAGGTTGTGGACAGGTGTCTTTTATACTGATAAGGAGTTCAAACAGGTGCCATTAATACAGTTAACAAGTGGAGGACAGGGGAGGCTCTTAAAGAAGAAGTACAGGTCTGTGAGAGCCAGAAATCTTGTTTGTTTGTAGGTGACCAAATACTTATTTGCCACCATAATTTGCAAATAAATTCTTTAAAAATCAGACAATGTGATTTTCTGGATTTCTTTTTCTCATTTTGTCTCTCATAGTTGAGGTATACCTAGGATGAAAATTACAGGCCATTCTCATCTTTTTAAGTGGGAGAACTTGCACAATTGGTGGCTGACTAAATACTTTTTTGCCCCACTGTATATATATATATCTATCTATCTATCTATACCTATATATTTGTGTGTGTATGTCCACATCTGTAGCCTGTTATTGTCTCATTATGCCACACTGTGAATTAATTAAAAGTAAATATATAAGCTATGGTGAACACACTTCTGTCCATCACACAGAGGGCTGTGCCTCCTGTCATCATTAATGGACATCCCTTTAAAATGACCGCTCAGAGGAGTAGGCGGATCGAGGCCTATACTTAGAATGGTACTCTTTCTCATATACCAACTTGTTGTCTTCACGTGATAAAACAGGTTTTAGATATGCAATCATATAAAGGTGATATAAGAACATTTATTTAAGAAAATAGAAACTTCTGTATCATGTTACATAAGAATCTCACTGATGTTGTACAAACCTTTCTGGCCGTTGCTGACGGGTGTTGAGGGCACGGTCATCTTTACAGGGGTGACAGTGTTGGCGAGCGGCAGGACGTTACTGTTTGCCGCCTTTGGCCTCTGTCTGGGAGCTATTGATGTTTCCGTCGGGCCCACGGATTCTGTTATCCTGGGACAAAGGAGTCAAAAGTTGATATTTAAAAAAAAAGCAAGCTTTGCAGTGCCGGCAATCCTGAAGACTACTCCATTCTTAAATTAAAAAAATGTGAACTATCAGCCTTAAAATAATTTTCTTTAATGTTGTATTTATCCATCATTGTATATCACAATGATATATTGTAATTTTAAGGGTGTCTATTACCATCTGGCCGGGGACAACAGCTGGAAATTAGCCATGTCTGCTAAAGCTGCACCATTTACTGTTTTTGTGACAGTTCATCGATGGGGACTGTCCACGAAACTATAAATAAATAAACTAAACTAAACAAGTAAAAACCATGAGTTATCAGTACCTGGCTTTCGTCATGCTCCTTCTAGCAGCGACCTCACTCGCAGTTAGAGGCTCTGGAAGCGATGTAGGGATGGGAGAGTTCTGGAAGAAGGACAGGAAATAAATGTTTAATGCAAATATATGCAGACGCTATGGCCACACAGACGCTTCAATGTGGTTACTTACAAAGAGATTTGGCACTGGACACTCTTTCCCAGCTAATTTGAAGGCCAAGTAGGACACTTGTGTAAATGTCTGGTCTCTCTCCGGGTCAGTTCAAGCATATACCCTGGGAAAAAGACGAAGATATGTGTTTTATATCAGTGAACATGATAATGTGCTTGATCTGCAACTTCTTTGCTTTGGCCACATTGGTGGAGCTGTTGGTCAATTATTTAAAAGGAGATCCACGGCAAGAATGCCATTTAGGCGAGGTTCATAAGCTCCAGTATTAAAGCCCTAGTAAAACATGCCATGTAAATGCATTAAACAAACCTAAACGTAACAGACAACTAGACTTAACAAAAAATTATTCCAACATTAAGAGCAATACAAAAATACTACTCTACATCAACTTCTGTTCTACCTTCTGAGAATTGCACAAGTAACTATTCATTTGACAACAGAAAAGCCTAAAGAGTTTATAGCTCAATAGAAATAGTAAATGATTCTGAGTGCCGTGATTTCCTACTCCAAAATCATTATATATAACACTTTCTGACTTAATTAAAGTCACAAACTTACTGATTAGACAGGGCAACTGAACGAGTATACTTGGAGTCATCTGGAACGACAAAGGTTCCGTCACAAATGGCAACTGACTCTCCCCAAATGGAAGTGAGAAGAAACACAGCTTGTACAACAAGCATCCAGTGCCTGTGGAGGAAAACAGAAACCGTCAGGAGAAACACAGGAACCCAGAAGCTTTATGGCTGTGGGTCACTGTACATGTTCATATGGCACTGCTTACAGAAATACTTGCAGAGTGGTGCAGTAATATGTTCTAAAAACCCGGAAATACATTTTACCACTTCAGTTCTCCCCGTCCAGAAGACTAATGTTGTTTTTTTATTGTGTCTGGCGTTAAAAGCACGGAAGTAAGGTTTGTGGTTACCAAAAGCTGAAGAGATGCTCATGTTGTGCTTCTTCGATATCAGTAATACCCCACTGATAAATGTCCTAAGCATATATTGTGGTCCATAAAACCGGCAGTTGCCCTAACAAGCGACTATATCCGTCGCCGCGATCACAAGTCCTCTCTAGCTCAGCGGTGATGATGCGTAGTCACACCGGACTCCGTGATTTAGTTGGTTATACGCATTAAGTTAAGCCTTGCTCTTTCTGCAATTGCCATTTAAGCTCTGAAGAATCACAAAGGCCGCACTTCATGTTGGAGATTATCCTGCTGAACAAAACATATTCGGTAAATCATAAACCGTAAACATAAATGTGTTGCCCACAAAGGTTTATTTTCGCAAAAAATCTAATGAAGAAATCCCTCATGCTTTTTTGTGATGCTAAATCCCTGGGTGGGATACATAAATACTCAT
>NW_011361419.1:3256-5588 GCF_000735185.1 Notothenia coriiceps
GCTGGGGGCAAACTAACAGCTCCACACTGAAGCCACTAGCAACCCTGTACAAACAAACCCTCAAAGTACTGGACCAGAAACCTAACCGCTCCCATCACTGTACCATCCTCAACAAGCATAACATCCTGTGTTGGGAAAATGTAATAAAGTATAGGAACATCGTTCTGGTGTACAAAATCCTGCACAATACAGCCCCTCCACCTCTTAACTCATTGGTTACTCAACGTAACAACACCAGACTGACCACTAGAAGCTCCACACGTGGCGACTTATCAGTCCCATTCAGGAAGAGTACTTTTGATCAGTCATCATTCTCGGTCACAGCAATACGAAACTGGAATTCTCTACCCACTCAAATCAAAGACATACATACACATACCACCTTCACAGCTCACTTAAAAACATGGTTCACTGAGAACTACACCTGCACACACTAGTCTGTGTTGAGTATGGCGTGAGTGTTACATGTTGTGTTACATGTTGTGATCATGGATGTTGCCCCTCGTTTCTGTTATGTGATTGTGATGTGCTATATGTGACATGTACTGTATATAGTAACGTGTGTTGTTTATTGTTCTCTTTTATCCTCACACCGGTATCTTCTTGTCTTTCCTCCTTTTTATTTTATTTTATATATTTTCTTATAACTAATGCTGTTGATATATTGTAATTTTAAGGGTGTCTATTACCATCTGGCCGGGGACAACAGCTGGAAATTAGCCATGTCTGCTAAAGCTGCACCATTTACTGTTTTTGTGACAGTCCATCGATGGGGACTGTCCACGACACTATAAATAAATAAACTAAACTAAACTAAACCAATCTCTCCTATCTTATTCACCATCTTGCAGGATGTCAGGATGTGTGATGGCCCTCACCCCAGGTCAAAGGAGTGTGGTACCAGGTACCTGCATCAGCTAGTGACATGGATGTTGTGCTGGCAGAGCAAGTGTCAGGGTTAGCCACAATCTGGCAACCCCACTGTGGGGACAGGTGTAGGACAGAACTTCAGGTCTACTGAATCAGCTCTAAAAATCATGCTTCGTCCTTCTGTTGGTCAGATATGGTCATCTTATTTGTTTGGTGAAGAAATTGCCTTATTTCACACTGATGCCTTTTTTATTTAATCTACATTAAAGAGTTGTCTCTTCTTTCCTCACAAATGTTTTGCAGCCATCGACATGCGATCCATTGTTTGTTTGTGCCCCCCCACCCTCTCTCTCTTTGTGATTATTAGATTACTGTTCAAGTGTTGGTGGAATCAGATTTCTCACATCTGTTTCTCTGTACCTCTAACACAAATGCAAAAATGGAGTCTAAAGAAAAACTAATTCCTCAGAGAACGAAACATCATATTTAATATGATTTAATACCATGTTTCCATATTTATTTTACATCTCTTCATCATTCATTTTATAATGAAAGTCCAACATTTGTATAATTCTATTCAATCTATTTCACATGTGGAAGACCTAAACGACCTCTACAGACCCAGCATGTTCATATTTCATGGTGCCATGTTCATGGGCGTGTCATTGACTCTAATCCCACAGGACAGCTCCACAATGCTCAAGATCATCCACTATGAAGCTTAATTTGCCAGATTTGACATACTCCAATTGAATTTTGAATCACAATGATTCAAGTAGCATTTGCAGTTATAAACAATCAAGAGTGGAAATAGAATTGTGGTTGCTTGGTTTAAAGGCTATATTTACATGAATTGGTTACTTTGTTTATGCATGTAAAACAGGTGGATAAATGGTTCCGTTAACCTCCTGGGACCCAGCCCATTGAAAATGTCCACTGTAGTGGACATTTTGTTAACATGCATCTCCTTTGACTCTTTTGAGCTACTCTATCAATCCCTGATGTACTGTACAGAGGACATCCTGGTCTTTCCAGTGATATGTCATTGGTTAAAATTGCATGCTGGGAAGTTCCTCTTTCTTTTCATCCAAAATGGCTGGCATACCAAAAACGAAATGTTATAGAAGCAGGAGGAGAAGTCAAATATTGTTGAATAATTGTGATGTTTACCATGAAAATCATATATGTTCTTGTTTATTAACATGTGAGGAACTATATAATTTGTTCTGAAAGCAATTAAATAATTCAAGTTTTCAAATAACAGCCCTTTTATAAATGTCCATTCTAGTGGACGTCAGGACCATCTTCATGGACTTTATGACTCAATATTGTTGCAGGAGACGGAACTGAAGCAGACATTTTCTGTACCAGATTGTTCAGGGAGATTCAGATTTTGAGCTCTCAGATGATGAGAGAGATAGATGTATTTCACTATCTCTGAGACTGACCGAAGGCAACGACG
>NW_011361419.1:6706-21332 GCF_000735185.1 Notothenia coriiceps
CAGCAACATGTGCACCCCAAAATAGATAAATGTTAATTATTTGTTGTATTGGAGTGATATTTAATTATTGTTGTGACCAGTCGGAACCTGATACTTAAAGTTGCACTGCATTGGTCTGATTACGGAGCCAGAAAGCGATGCATGTTTACTCGCGTGTTTATTTTACAAAAAAAGGCAAAGCAAAAATAAGTTGTTTGACTGTGTGGTAAAAAGTTCGGCCAACCCGTCAACATCTCAAACGAATGATCAAAGTGATTCAACTGATAAAGCGTAAAGTAAACCGGACAAAAAGCAAAGAGGACTGTTGTCCATTCACCTCCGGTAAAAGTTCCTTCAAAATAAGAGTCCCGATCTTATTACTACCAAAATAAAAGTGCAAAACGAAACTTTACCATAGGAAAATATTGGCATAAAAATATAATCACTTCTATAAAAAGGTAACGGTAACACATTTTAAATATAGTTTTAAATACATATTAAAGGTAATTTACAGCATTAATAATTCATATCTAATTCTTAACTGTGAATGGTTTTCATTTATTTAACATTAGAAATGTATTAGTCTGGCCAATCCAAGATTTCAACGCTGAAAGGCCAATGGATCTATGGTGGGGGTCAGCACAAAGATCAAGAAAACCCACATTTGAAAGGGAGACAACGGATGACCAAGAAACTAGTGATCTGTGAAGAACAGAACAACAGCTGCACTACTGGTGTTTTGTATACCAGCAATTGAGGGTGGACAAGTTTCCTACCACTTAGGTTTCAATTAATTGTGTTAATTACTTATTGTAAAGCATTTGAACATTCTTTTGTGTCACATTTTCATTATTAAGTTGATGTATAACTGTATAGTATCTTAATTATTTAAAATATAAGGTGTCTAAAAATGGCAACCGTATTTTCAGTTTTGGCAACCAAAAGCTGATGCCTGGTTGCCAGCTTTTAAAAGTTAGCGTTGAGCCCTGTGTATACATGTTATTTTCTCCTTATGGAACTGTGCTTCGGATATATGGTAGGTGCATCTGCATGAATGTGTGTATGACCAGCTGACGTGTTGTAAAATCGCATTAAGTAGTCATTAAGTAAGACTAGTAAAGCACTATATACATTCAATCCATTTACAGTACAATGCACTTTAAACGCAGAGTATATTAGGGAAGGGTGAGGAGTTAAAACTTTCTTCAACCCTTTTTGCACAGGTGTGTGTGGTAAAACACCATTTACATGAACTAAATAATTGAGTACCAATACGAATCCAAGTGTATACAGCTTGGAGTTGGAAAATATGCATAACATGATATGGTCAAAATACTCACACCTAATAATTGTACACACAGTGTACAAACGCAAAAACCTTTAGGAACTTAGAAATGTTAAGGGCAGCCCTTGACTACTCGACTAATAGTCAGAGGATACAGAGGCGACTTTTTGCCTGCAGAGTTTGCATGTCACCTTGTTGGGCTTGTCTAGTTTTTTTTTAGACCAATAGACTCATTAAAAATTAATTAGTTGTTGAATACTTTTTCACTGATTAACGTTTAGTCGGCTAATTGGGGGCAGCCCTAGAAATATTATGCTGGCAAAACCTTTACTTCACCGCTTTTAAGGTCACAAACACAGAGAGAAAACATCTGAGAACAGACTTAGAAAATAGAACACCAGCCACCTTCTTAATGTAACTCACATTCATTTAAATGTAGCTACACTGATAGTGATTTATCAGTTTTGCTAAACCCATAATCCATTATATACTTCCCGTGAAATGCATATACTAGTTAAATTCATTTGGTTTTCTATAAATATTTTTTTTCTCACACTAAATGTTATTGTAGCTGCTTTGGAGGAATTTCAACATGAAGTCATATCTAGCTAGTGTATCCACAGAAAGTGGTGAGCAGAAGTGTAAAGCTATTATCAAACTAACTAACTAGTTAACTAACTATGACTGGCAGACATGCTTGGCTCCTCATCTTCTACAATGAGTTTCTAATCAGCTGATTCTGACCAATTGTCCAATGAAGCTGTTTGCCTGTACTTTTTTTACTTTCTGCGCTTTTAATTTTATTTAACATTATAACAGCCGGAAGTCCTAATGTCATCTTACATCAATAAGGTTTTTTAGGATAGATTTTTCCTCAAATGGAAAAGCCCGGTAAGCACTGCTGCAGAGAAAAACACACTCTCACTACACAGAGTAATGGGCCTGCAGCAACACTTACTGTATATATTCCCCCACTGCCCACACTTAAGCTCCCTGTTGGACATTCATTCATTTACTTTGTCAACTGCAAGCCCCCTTTATCCATATTCTTCTCTATCAGTACATTATGCATTTCACACAAACTCAATCTACAAAAAATATTTGAACCCCCTGTCACACACAAAACATGAACACTTTTATGAAGAAATTGTGTGGGATATTACCTCACGTTACCTTTAAAGAGCAACTTGCAGGTTTTTTTTTCTCCTATATTTATGCTTTACCTTGCCTGAAAATTACAATAAAAAAAGTTAATGCAGGATTTGATGTTTTACGAGACACGAGAAAGGAATTCAGAGGGAAAAGGAGCCTTTTTTAGCTCTGCTACTAAAAACTGCTTTTTTTTAAGGTTATACGTCAAACGCGTCATATTACGTCACATGGGGGAGTCCTTCTCTGAACAATTTGCGGTAGTAGTTTGTAGTTGGTTTGAGCGGTTGTGTTTTATTGAGCTGGTATTTTTCGGGAGTTTTACATTGTATTTCACCATTTGTAATCATGGTGAAGTATTGTGTTTGTGCAGGTTGCACACATTCCAGCCTGTCAGGACATCGAGTCCACAGTTTCCCTAACAGGAAAAGGACGGGAGCTAGCTTTCGTTCCTGGGTGCGTTGTGCATCCACGTCCCTGCAGCACATACTCTCCACAGCTTTATCAGGAAACCGTATTACATCTCTCTCCCCCCCCCTTCGCTGCTCTCTCTCTCCCTCCTTCGCTGCTCTCTCTCTCTCCCCTCCGGTACACGGCACCGTAAGACGTAGTGTGGAGTTGCATTAGGTAACGCTGTGGTGGCTGTACTGCTCCAGCCGTCTCCTTTGTGTTTGTTTGTTTCCCCCTGTCTGTGTTGTTTGTGTGTGCGTGGTGGCTGTCAATCCTGGCTCCCGGCTCAATCTCCACTCACCTGCTGCAATCAGCTGTGCACCCTCCCCGACTACACACCTGCTTTCCATCAAGCCATTTACAACGGCATATCAACGGAGGCTCCACAACCTTTCTCCGCCAGATTGTCAAGTATCAGCCATATCTCGCGTCTCTCCTCCGGTACACAGCACCGTAGTGTGGAGTTGCATTAGGTAACGCGAGATACGGCTGATACTTGCGCATTAGTTTCTGTTATGGATCAGTATCAACAGTCCTGCCAGTAACGTTACTATATTATCAATACTACTTTAGTTATAGCCTGATATATGATTGCTAACTTTACAATGTTGTGATGTGACTGACGTTAGCTAACATTAACTGTAGCTAACGCCGGTCACTCACCAAGACAGCTGCTCTGTTCTCCACACACCAAAGCTCAATTTCTCTCCGATGGCCGTTATTTTTTCTAATCCTTGGCTGCTCCTGGTCTTTTGGACGCATAGCAGGCTCATAATTATAATCATATGCATTTGAATATATATTTTCAACCTCTTCTGTGTCAAAACTAGCATTGTGATCCATGTTTATTAATACGTTACACCGGCCGCTCTCCCCCTTGTGTCCCCCATGTTACGTCACACGCGGGAGGTCACGTGCCGAGGCTTTTTTATGCGGAAGTGAAAATGTCTTACTAAAACAACGCCAGATGTCACTGTAGAGTATATTTCTGTATATTTTTTTGAAAATCTAGTGTATTCATCATTTTCCTACACATTTATTCACTGGTGTCTCTAACCTGCAAGTTGCTCTTTAATTTCCTAGTTGCAGGTCTCCCTTGAAAAAGAGATCAATGATCTCAATGGAATACACCTGGATAAATAAAGGTTTTAAATGGAATGAAATGAAGTTGCTGCGCGGGGTCGGCGAGAGAGCGAGACACAGCAAAACCCAGCCCGAAACCCAGCCCGAAACCAGCCCGAGCACACACACCCGCAGCCTGGCTGTGAGTCTGTGTGTGTGCTCACACACAGACTCACAGCCTTGCCGCGTCCCGCCGTCTCCGTCTGAGAAGTCCGCAGAGCTGCAGCTGAGAAAAGGTTGAGGGTGTGTGTTTACGTAACGGCTCCGCGGATTGGTCCATTTGGACCCATGGGTCCATTTGGGTCGTCAATATGTCACAGTGACCAGGAAGAAAACAATGGAAAATGAGAAATCTCCAACGAGGCGTTCTGGGGCAGCACAGACAGGTCTTTTCTGTGTTAGAGCTTTACTCGCTACAGGGTGTACTTTGAGGGTTTGTGACTTTGCAGAGCGTTTACATGCATAAAAACCTTCATAACACACAAGGGGATGGGTAATAACCGGAAAAGCATGACATGGGACCTTTAACACACTCTTCTCATGGCTGGTACAGGGACAACACACAGCTCATTATTTTTCAATTGAATTTTAAATGATTATTTTTGCACATATCTCCCACATACTGTTATAATAACCAGATTAGTACTAGAACATTGTTCAAAACATGACATTAAGTGAGCACACCAGTAAGCCAGCTCACACTGTCCACTCCTCGCAGCAGCGCTCCTCACAACGTCCCGCCAACACGGCACCCAGACCCCACGCAGCATTCTCATCTTTTTGTCATTACTGGTGTCATTTTCTGGTTGCTAACAAACGCCATTGTAAAACATAATCACTGATGTTCAGCTGTAAGGGTGGTGGACTCATCAGAACAGAGTGGGCGAGCTGACCAATCAGAGCACAGTGGGCTCACAGGGAGGGGGGGGCAGGAGCTTCAACAAGCCGTTTAGGAAAGAGAGTGAATGCACATACTATACAGAGATGCTGTATGAGAAACCTATGTGAGTTTGGAAAATTGAACAATGTAAATCTATTCTAGTAGACCTCAACAATGGAATTGTGATCAGTAGAAATGGCCATGACATGGGACCTTCAATACAGTAAATGTCATCATATATTAACAGAACTATTATTTTGGATCTTCAAAATGACACCCCAACAAACCATGTTTGTATCCTGACAGAAATCTGCTGAAGAAACATTGAATTTATCATCTAGAAAATGCACTTACTGTATATTGAGTTTTTTTGGAATGAAACTGGAATGTCTTGTTTTCATATTTAATGATTTCATCACCCTAAAAGTATTAACTCCTGGTTAATCTCAGGTTCAAACCCCACTGCAGTCGGCATGTCGTTGTGTCCCTGGGCAAGACACTTCACCCCAAATTGCTCCTGTGGGGATTGCTCACAGTATTGAGTATGTAAGTCGCTTTGGATAAAAGCGTCTAACAAGTAACATGTAATGTAATAAAGCCTTTTCTGGCACCTGTACACCCCTTGATGTACCGCAGTACAGTAGAGTCTGTGAGGGGAACACTCATTGAAGAAAAAA
Source organism: Notothenia coriiceps (assembly GCF_000735185.1). NCBI lineage: Eukaryota > Metazoa > Chordata > Actinopteri > Perciformes > Nototheniidae > Notothenia > Notothenia coriiceps. The sequence continues at coordinate 12,249 of NW_011361419.1, forward strand.
TAAATAAGGGGGGTAAATGGTCGTCCACCATTCAGAAGGACAGTGGTTTCATCTCCAGCAATTGCAGCACACGTGTGTGTTTTTGTGCAAGATTTCGAACCCCAAATTGCTAACGTAGGCAAGCGGTCTAGAGATACCATGCAAGTCGCTTTGGATAAAAGTTTCAGCTAAATGACAAATAATTTAATGTAATATCCATTTCCTAATTATTATATATACATTCCTTGAGTCAGTAAAGTTTCACACATAAAACACTCAAATATATTTTGATAAAAATAATCCGAGTTTTTGAATAATGTTGTGTGAAGTTGATTGCTCACTGTATGCTGCAATGTATCTGACACATACAATAATGAAATGTTATGCAGCCACTCTGTTGCACAGGTATGGCAAACTGCTAAAAGGTGGGGTAGGTAAGTTGGAGAAACTGGCTCGAGATACAGTTTTTGTTATATTCCATGGAATGCTCTTAAGATCCCGATAGCAATGATGAATGAATGAATATCTTAAGTGCTTTGACAACAAATCCATAACAAAAATTCATCTGTGGAAGCCGTAGTACTGTAAAAAGTAGGACCAATCATTTTAGCAGGCCCGGCTAAAATAACTGGATGGCCTACCTGCCTGTCAGCCTTCCATCTGTGCACAAACTTATCTCGTGCCCTCCTTGGTCATGTGCAAGTTTGTGTGTGTTGGAGGAGGGGCTCTGTAAGGAAGTGGCAGATTTTTTCCGGCTGTGTATTTTCAATTTCTAGTGCACTCAAGCTGGTTTCTCCAAAATTACCTACCCCACCTTTAAGTAAAAAGAGAAATTGCCAGTGAAAATGGCACTCCATGCAGTACGTACCTCCTGGAAATTGAATTTCCATAAACAAATAAAACAACATGTTTTACTCAAATCTTGATACAGAACTTTTGCATAATGCTCTGAATGCACACACACATGGACACACAAAGCATGCAAAAGGGATTAAAGAGTGTCTGCAGGGAGTTTGTGCGTCACTCCCGCTGAGCCAGATTACACTGAGCTCACCTCCACCTCACAGGTCTGTTTAGGGAACAGTCTGGCTAAAAGGGTAACACAGACGGTGTGTGTCTACGGGTCTCAACTCACTTCCCTCTCACGTTCTGTCCGTCTCACTCTTTCCTTATACCACTCTGTAAATCCTTTAATCTTGTCATCTTGCGTTCTATGTACACATACAAAGGAATTGTGTGTCCCATTTGTATTTACAGACTGAGACACACTGACGCACATACCTGCTCTCTGCCCTGTGTATCAGGGCTCCATGAAGGTGCCGGTTACAGTGCCGCTCTGCTTTCTCTCTGTCCATCGTTCTTCTGAAGAGGACAAGCGTGACGTGTCTTCATCTCCTGAGGGCAAACGTAGTGTCAGATTCAGGATTTAGGGTGTGCTTAAGGCTGCTTCAGTCTGGGAGAAACAGCATATTTCGTCAGATTGATAGATGGGACACCTTCAGACAGATAGATGCAGGGGAATCAGGATTATCAGTGGATTTGGGCTGTACTGGATGTCTTTTTTTTCATTCAAAGCTTCTTTTGAGGTTTTCCAGTAAAGCTTTGAATGTCATCCAATTTTAGGATGGCATCACCCTAAAACATTTTAAAGTGAGATATCGTTCTGGTAAACCGTCCCGTTAATAAAAGTGTGTGCTTCCCTTTATTGCAGGAAGCAAGGACAATGTTGAATTTAAACGCCTACAAACATGGATTGGAGAGCATTTGGTTCAATACAAAAAATTGCTGCGAATTTTCTATTTTTTTATTTTTCAGTAAACTTAACTTTTAGACCTAGTGTTTATTGGAAATGATTGGATCACAAAAGTTGGAAACATTCCTATGAAGCCAACGCTGGAATCTAATTCTACAAATAGGATAATATTATTATATCATTATATCCTGATCCTAATCTGCAACTGGACAGAAATACAGGCTTTAAACACGATGAATATACATGCAAAACATTGTACTAGTAATTACAGTAACTATGGTATCATATTATATTACTATATATATTGATATTATGTTAATAATACACATATGATAATATTGTGATTGTACAGTTATGGCTACAGACTCTCTCTCCACATGAACACTATTTTGATAGACAAAATAAGATCTGTGGCAAACACATGTTAATGATACTTACACATAGTTGCATTGGTATGCCTCACCACAGCTAAGCTAAAGGCAGACTGTTTGACGTGATGGCTTTCCTTGTTAGCAACTACGCTTTGTGCGACACATTATAAACGGGGCATTTACTGACATATTTTTTGTCGTAAGAACAAAACATGAAAATATATTCATTTTATCTTATTGCAGACTGAAAAAACACATTTGAAACTGTAGACTTCGAGACCAGGGAATGGAAGGGCTAAAAATGCTGACTCATCTCCAGGTTTTAGGACTCATTCCAACACCACTCTTTTGTCACAGAGACGGAGATAAATAATAATACAAACAAGCAAAGAGAGGGAACAGAGAAGGAGTGAGAGGAGGAAACACTGTAGATGGAAAATTAGTAGATGAAAAAGACAAAGAGGAAAGGGAACTTTGTCATGAGGAAGTTGATGGACATATGCAGATGACAGCAAAAAGGAAATGAAAGGGGAATAAAAAGAGGGACAGCAGTGAAGTGAGTCCTGGGAGGAAAACAGAGATAGACAAGGCGAAAAAGACAGCATGACTGTGCGCAGCAGGACGGGCCTGCTTGGCTGTTTGTGGAGTCCCACTTGCCCCTGCTCTGCTCCAAACACCATCCATATTTAATGAGGCCATACAAAGCCCTGGGAAAAGAGATGCTGGGAAGTCTTCTGCAACCCCCCCACCCCATCCCTCCCACTCAAAGACTCAACCGCCAGTACTTTTCTCTTTCATAATTATCTCAACCTTTACTGTTCTTTCACTGAATTTCTGAATACCTCTTTTTCGATCAATCAATCTAGTTTTTTTTCAAGCATAATTTTAATACATAATTCAGCATTAACAAAGATTGTGCTTCATGCTATTTGAATGTTGCACAAGTCCATATTGCAATTTAGCTAAAATGTAGACAGTTGTGCAGCCCTACTCCGTGCGTTTCACAACACGGTGTTTAGCGAGTACTCAGAACAAAGCTCAGCATGTGGCCGCCAACAGAGTTTTAATATTAGTCCTGTGCATTACAGAACTACTGCTTAAAAAACAGGGCTGGGGAGAATCAGTTGTGTTCTCTCATTTATAACGTAACAGCATGCATGTGTGCTGCCATTCTCTTTTTCTGTCTTGTACCCACTCACATTCAAAAACAAATTGAGACACAAGCTCTATGTGATTGTGTCCTGCTGTACGCATGTGCCTATGTGCAACCGAGTGTTTGATTTTATCAGTGTATGTATGTTTTTATTATGCGAGTGGAGTTTGTGTACAGTATGTGTGCATGTGTGTGTGTGTGTGTGTGTGTGTGTGTGTGTGTGTGTGTGTGTGTGTGTGTGTGTGTGTGTGTGTGTGTGTGTGTGTGTGTGTGTGTGTGTGTTAGTCAAGAGTGCTGCGTGCATCAATAATGTACCTAGATAATGCAGCCGCTTCACTCTACCAGGAACAACTAACAGGCATACCGACGCTCAGAGGAAGACAGAGAATGAGGGGGAAAGCCGAGAGAAGGAGATAAAAACACACGAGGAAGCATGGAGGAAAGATGAGGAAGTGAAATTTGAGCAATGATACAAAAATGAATGGTGAAGAAACCTTAGGGACAATAAAGACACATTTCTTATTAAACTCCAGTCAGTATTGTAACAACTTAATTGCACATTTACAGGCTGTACCCCTATACATTTTAGAGCCTTGGTAACCTTTCCTGCTTTATTACCAATGGACAAACTAAATCCCATAGCACATTTAGTACTAGGGGTGTAACGGTTCACATAATTCAAGGTTCGGTACGTACCTCAGTTTCGGGGTCACGGTTCGGTACAACAAGAAAAAGCAAAAAAAAGTCCCAAATGCATAATTCCAGGTTTGTTGTTATTTATTTTTGCCACAGGGTGCGTTTCATTTCTCTTATTTTTCATTTCCTCGCTCCTCGGTCTCGGTATCACCGGAAGTTGATTTGTCTGCGCCATCTTGAGTAGCGTCCCAGTGGCCTTATTTGTGCCGGAGGATCGAGGAGCAATAACGGAGGAACTACCAGACCATCCTCTGGTGCGATCCTCATACACTCGTCCCGCCCCCTTACTGTGTATCGCTCACTGATTGGACGATGCAGCGCATGCACTGATCTGGCTGCTGTCAAACGATCAGCTGTGCGATGTCATCTCAAACGGGTGTCGCTTCACGTGACGCTACGGAGGAAACAACGTCCCATTGCTCTTAAAACGAATTTCCCTGCTTCTCGTGGTTTCCTTGCGTCTCTCCATGCTTCCCTGGTGGGAGGGACAAGTCGCAGGGAACTTATTCACTGGTGTCTCTAACCTGCAAGTTGCTCTTTAATTTCCTAGTTGCAGGTCTCCCTTGAAAAAGAGATCAATGATCTCAATGGGATACACCTGGATAAATAAAGGTTTTAAATGGAATGAAAGGAAGTTGCTGCGCTGGGTCGGCGAGACAACGAGACACAGCGAAATCCAGCCCGAAACCAGCCCGAGCACACACACCCGCAGCCTGGCTGTGAGTCTGTGTGTGTGCTCACACACAGACTCACAGCCTTGCCAAGTGAGGGACGCAAGGAATCCATTTAACCGAAGTGAAACGCACCCATACTAACTTTTTTTCTTGTTGTATTTTGTTCGTTTTGTTGTTGTGTTTTCTTCTTGTTCTTCATTTGTTGTTTAAGGGTGGCAGGCAAACAGCTTTTAGGCGCAATACCGCCCCCTGGATTATATATAGTGTAATGGATACTGCCCTGAGTTAGTGACAGACTTTTTTCCCTTCCTAAAAAAAGGCGTATTCGTCGTGTGACTGCATGTGCCAAACCGTGACGTCTGAACCGCGATGTCCGAACCGTGACGGTTCGGGACGACTACGGATACCGTTACACCCTTATTTACCACTCACTTTATTGCTTATTTATTTTGCACTACGATCACCTTCTAAGAATCCTTCTCACTCCCTCCTATGACCACACACTTTCTTAAAATGTACTTTTCAGATTTTATTCTTCAATTTCTATTACAGAAACCTTTAAAGAGCTGTCCATTTCTTGATGCATAGAGAAATAACATTGCAAGATAAGCTCTCTGTTCTACTGAAACAAGTAGATTAAAGGCTCTGCTCACACATGTGTGTTCAATTGCCCTGGCAGATTACACCTTTAGTTCATTTGAATATGGATGGAGCTAAAATAAGGCTTTGAAGGAGCTTTAAGTCTTATTAAAAAATTACATTACATTTAGCTACATTGCTTTGTATCAAATGTGTGGTGTTATTGTATATGTGTGTGTGTTAGCCAATAGGAGTGAAGCCTTACGGGCACGGTTCTGTGACGTCATAGGCAGACGACATGTTATGGTAACGGAGCATGTGAGCTAGGTGTGTGCTAGCATGTGGGCTACCAATAAAGAGACACGTAATTGTGACAGTTGGACTCACGTGTATTATTGAACAACACGACATGGTGTTAGAAGTCCTGTCGACAGTACGTGGAGTGTGACCGGGAAAAAGTATTGTTTGGAGCCAATTGACGGTGAAAAGGGAAGAAAGAGGACATGGCAGACGAGAATGCTAACAGAGATGCAGCGCGACCCGCGGCGGGACCGAGTGCTACGTTTAGCATCCAGCCGCCGGAGCCTTTCGACTTTTCAAGACCGCAGGAATGGGCCAAATGGATACGGCGGTTTGAGAGATTTCGCCTGGCAAGTAATCTGAACAGTAGCTCAGAAGAGATTCAAGTCAAAACATTGATATACTGCATGGGAGATGAAGCAGATGATATTTTACGTGGATTGACTCTCACAGCGGCTCAGAGAGACACTTACCAAGGTGTGTGGGATGGCTTTCAAGGCTTCTTCGTTGTCAATAAAAATGTTATGTATGAGCGGGCAAAGTTTAATATGCGCAGACAAGGAGAAGGTGAACCAGTGGACTCGTTCGTCAGAGCTCTATATGCACTAGCGGAGCATTGTAGCTACGGCGTGCTACATGATGAACTCATTCGTAGACAGGCTTGTCGTCGGATTGACGGATAAGCGGCTGTCATAACGGATGCAACTGGACTCAGACCTTACCTTGGGAAAAGCTATTACCATGGCTCGGCAGAGTGAAGAGGTGAAACGGCAACAATCTTCTCTGCGAGGGTGACGATAAGAACTGAGGCATGTGGACGCTAAATCAGGTGGACAGAGTGTTTAAGAGCAGTAGCAAATATGCTAAAACAAAGCTCAATCTGCTAATAGCTACCAAGCCAAGCCACAGTACAACAAGGGTAATGATGCAAAGTGTTATAACTGTGGTTTGTTCTCCTTCACATGTAAAGACTGGAGTGTCCAGCCAAGGGATGTAAATGCCATGCATGGGGGAAAATGGGACATTATATGCGCTGTGTGTAAAGCAGCTAAAAAGCGTGCTGAGATTAATGAAGAAGAGGAAAGCTTGCTCTTAGGCAGCATGTGAGGCCGACAATGATCCGTGGATGGCGAGACATTGAGGTGCACAACAACCAAAAGGTCCTGACGCTTCAAAATTGACACTGGGCTCGATGTTACAGTCATTCCTCACTCCGTGTTTTAGGAGGTCTATAAGCCAACAAAGCTCCACAGCTCTTCAAAAGCAAGGAAGCCACTTTGGGGCACAGGAAAAATCCTTTAGACGTAGGTGGGCTTTGCTAGTATGCTGCTGAAGAAAGGAGAGAGAGAACTTATGGAGGAATGTGTGTATGTCATTCGACGCTTAAACAGCATTGTCTCGGGAGGCCTGCCCGTGTAGCGCTGAAGCTAGTGGCCACGACTAGACAACGTCACTGTGGACACGCTAAAGACTAATTTACCCAACAGTATGCAGCGGTCTTGGGAGGAGAGGTGCGGACAGCCATATGCCATTTAAGCTGAAACCAGGGGCTCACCGATTTTCTCTGAAGACGCCTAGAAGGATTCCACTGCCACTGATGGACAAAGTCAAAGAAGGAACTGTCCCGCATGGAAGACCATGGGGGTGGATCAGCAGAAGTTGGAGGAGCCTACAGATTGGTGCGCTTGGCATGGTGGGTGGCGCCTAAAAAGACAGCGCGGCTGTTCGCATATGTGTGTGGATCTAACTAAACTGAACGAGTCTGTGTGTTCGAAGAAAAGGTACATCTCTACCTTCAGTGAAGACAACACTGGGAAAGCTGGCTGGAGCCAAAATATTCAGCAACGTTGGATGCAAACATGGGGTTTTGGCAAATACCTTTAACAAAAAGGCTCAGCCAAAGTACACAACGTTCATCTACACCCTCTTGGCCGATACCCACTTCAATCGGCTACCTTTCGGGATATAGCCTCAGCCCCTGATGGCATTTCCAAAACAGATGATCGACAACTGGATTAACTCAGGGAACTAGAGGGGGGTTCGTCTGTCGACATGGACGATGTAATGGTGTGGGCCAAACACAGGGAGGAGCACAACGCTCGTCTGTATGCTGGGCTCGGAGCAAGACTCCACCAAAGCAGGAATCACCGTTGAATGTGGAAAAGTGCGACATATCCAAACAGGAGCGTGACATAACCTTGGGGCCATGTGACTAACCGCTAGCGGCAATAGACCAGACCCGAGCAAGACAAGGCGGCTAAGGAAATGGGAAGAGCCGAAACATGTGAGACGAGCTGAGGGCTTTCTAGCATGGTCAACCAGCTTGGGGAATTCATAGCCGCAGCTAGCAGACGCGAGACCAAGCCATTTCGAGACTGCTCTCCAAAAAGAAACTGCTGGCTGTGGGGCATCCATCAGGCCCCACGCGCCTTCCAAGATCCTGAAAGCTCTCTGATCATCTCACAAGTGTAGCCATGTAGCACACAGAAACCAAGGTCTCAGCAGATGCATCATCATACGCTTGGGGAGTGTGCTTCTGCAGAAATGGGAAGAGGTTTGGAGACCGTAGCCTTATGCCACGCTTCTCGTCACACACGGAGCAGACATACGCACCAGGGACGAAAAGGAAGCTTTAGGCTTAACCTGGCGGCGCTTTCTGCTGAAGAGGTTTCGCACTTTCTCATGCGCGTCAGACAGCTTTGAGCTGGGCACGGCGATCGATAACACCATCTCACTGCAACGGCAGTTCCAGGGTCCAGTGCATTGGATGCACTTCCCCCCACGGATTCCAAACGTTTCCGGATGCGCCTGATGCGTCCATCCTTTATTCGCTATTCAATCACACATGTGCCAGGGAAAAGCCTGTGGACGGCTGATACAGCTGTCACGGCTGCACCTGTGAAAAGAGACCGGCACAGCCACGGAATTGAAAGATAGAGTTCGCTCGAGAGCACGAATTAGTCATTATGTGCGACTCATGGTTATCGATGGTTTTGGCCAGCAGCACGGCTTACGGCTGGAAGAGGGCTAAAAGAGGCAGTTGCAAAGCAGCAGTGTGTGCGGAGCTAACATGAAGGTCACCCAGGAGTGGGTGAAAGTGTAGGAAGCCCGTGCCCGACAAGTCTGTATGGTTCGGCCAAGGGCTAAGTCAGGGCAGCTGAATGAGTTGGTTCTCATGCCGGAAATGCAGCGAAGGACGAGACGGAACCCAAAGAGCCGTTGAATGCAACACAGCATAGCTAGGGCCGACCCATGGCGAAAGCCCGCCACTGGGTGCCGACTTGTTTATGCCTGGGAAGCAAGTCATTATCTGCTGGTAGTGGATTATGCATCAGGTATGTGGAAATGGCTTTGATGACACCGCCACAAGATCAACAGATGTATCCACCATCGGTCAAATCCATCTTTGCAGCGGACATGGTATCCGCTGAGACGGCTGGTCAGCAGACAGGAGCGGGGCCTGGCAGTTCTGCAGGGGGAAGGGCATGAAGAGGTTGGGGCAGAGGGTCCGTATGATTAACACCCCCCCACCCCACAAGGGCAGACCCGGGAAAAATATCCACCCCCAGGGAGGGCCAA